>NC_091455.1:180088197-180388197 GCF_027789765.1 Dendropsophus ebraccatus | reverse complement strand
AAATATTTTTGGGGTGAACAACCCCTTTAACTGAACACTAAAAGTGTCTGCTGTAATGGCAGCAAATATTTTATGGATACAACATTGGGATTATTTAACAGTCACTATTTTGTAGCTGACATAATATTATAGGTACACGTGTGAGGCTAAAACAATGCTGTGGGCAATTTTGTGTTGTGCTATTACTGTTAGCATTAGTTGTTGGCTTACATTTCTTCACTTGGCATCACAGTGTGGCATAGATGAAAGGAGTTAGTTATGATATAAACATTGCTGTATTTGCTACTAGGCACCAGAGGGCCCCAGCCTAGGGCCGCAGTGTTGAGGGGGGTTAGCACTGGTTTATTTCCATGTCAACTTGTTATCCCCAATCTATAGGCTAGGGGTTAAGCTGACCAGCACAACGCCCACCAATTCCGAGTACGCAGACGCAAATAAATGAAGTGTTCGGTATTATGTTTTGGATTAGTAATTGGTCATTTCACCACTTTCTGTGTATAGAGTATATATAACACATGCAGATTTTTTCGGGATATCTACATGAAAAAAGATCTTATGCTTTTGGACATGTCTTACTGGGTTGTATTCAGTCCTAGTGCCTAGGGCAACATGAGCTGTAAATACGGCCCTGGACATACACATAAAATACTGCTGTCAGTGATAGATGGCTATTGTGTATGACTAATGTGTGATGACTACATGCACAATACTGGGAGAGTCCCAGGGTTAGGTCTCTGTCTATAGGCTGATATGCAAGAAAAATACAAATATATTGCAAACTGTTAAAAATCTATCTATCTATCTATCTATCTATCTATCTATCTATCTATCTATCTATCTATCTATCTATCTATCTCCTATCTATCTATCTATCTATCTATCTATCTATCTATCTATCTATCTAACATATTAATCAGGCCAGGTGTCTACAAAGGCAGTGACATTCTCCTCTACATAAAGGCCGTATAAACAGAGCTGTGCAGCCTGACACGTGATAATAGCTTTTCAGCTGGCTGTAACCACACGCTGTTGACACATCAATGCAAATTCTAGATTCCCATTGTGTATATCAGAAAAAACTCTTTCACTGCTATTTCAGATGATATAACAGGAGTCCAAGGTGCCCCATGAAATATACAACAGACATAAAAAAATCCAACTTCTTACTAAAAAAAAAAAAAAAAAAGTTTTGGACCTGGAGATTTGAGCTCCATGGTACATTTATATATACAGTGGTACCTTGGTTTAAGAGTTACTTGGTTTAGGAGCGTTTTGGTTTAAGAGCTCACAATTTAAAAAAATTGTGACTTGGTTTAAGAGCATTGCTTTGGTTTAAGAGCTGTTGTGCTCTTCAAGCATGGAGAGAAGTATAATTAATCAACTACAGGCATTGGACAACAAAGTATATTATTCTATACAAAATCTAGTACTATAGTAGTGATAACCCTCACACTGTTCCTTTATGGTTTTTAGGGACAAACTTTGACCTGAAAAAGTGTAACACAAAGCCCTAGGGCTCCATTGCTAAATCTAATTACCTTAGCCTGTCCTATTCAAGTTACATTAAAGGGGTACTCTGAAGAAAAAAAATTGTTTTCAAATCAACTGGTGTCAGAAAGTTATACAGATTGGTAATTTACTTCTATTTAAAAATCTCAAGTCTTCCTTTACTTATCAGCTGCTCTATATCCTACAGGAAGTGGTGTATTCTTTCTAGACTGACACAGTGCTCTCTGCTGCCACCTCTGTCTATGACAGGAACTGTCCAGAGCCGTAGCAAATCCCTATAGAAAACTTTTCCTGCTTTGGACAGTTCCTGACATGGACAGAGGTGGCAGCAGAGAGCACTGTGTCAGACTGAAAAGAATACAGAACTTCCTGCTGGACATGCAGCAGCTGATAACTACTGGGTGACTTAACATTTTATAATAGAAGCAACTTACAAATATGCAATATGCAACTTTCTGGTGCAAGTGGATGTAAACAACAAACAAACAACATTTTATTTTCTCTGGTGTTCCCCTTTAAGTTCAACAAAAGCAAATTATTCTCATCACACAATGACGGCATAACAGGCAAAATGTTTCTGGTACTCAGTGGACAGATAACTCAGAAACAACTAAAATGAGCAATACTAAACTAAATAATATAAAATAAGAGTTTCTTACCTCAATGGACCATATTTGCAAGCCGGGCTTCCTACTTATGTTAGCGAATGGTTGGGAACTCATTTTGACAGAGTAACTGAAAACAAAGATTTAAGAAATTTACAAAATTACATTATTGATGGTGAACATCATATTAGGCCCCGTTCCCACTGAGGAAAGGTAGCGGAATTCCGCGACGGAATTGTCCGCCGCGGAATGCCGTTAGCCTCCCGCTCATAATGGGAGTCTATGGGAGGCGCGCGCTCCTGCCCTGTCCGCGCTGAAGAATGAACATGTTCATTCTTCAGCGCGTACAGAGCAAGAGCGCGCGCCTCCCATAGACTCCCATTATGAGCGGGAGGCTAACGGCATTCCGCGGCGGACAATTCCGTCGCGGAATTCCGCTACCTTTCCTCAGTGGGAACGGGGCCTTACAGGTTGTGTATATTTTCACATGAAGAAGAAAAAAAACAAAATGCTATAAAAGTAAAAGAAACAACCAAACCCATGGCTGTGGAACAGATCTTCTCCAGAAAGAAAAGAGCTGCACTCTCTGCTGCCACCTATTGGAGGGAGCTTCCCATGGTGGACCATGGTATGGACTATAAGTATCAACATGTCGACTTGGAGGTCCCCTGAAGGCCACACTTTACCCCTCAGGACAGAGCTGGATGTAAGATTTTCACCTGGGGTTCAGTTTTCTGCCCTAACCCTGTATTTAGATACCCTAGTGCAAGGCAAAATGACTTTCTGCCCCCACCCCCCTTAGCACTTCACACCCAGCAACCAAAACCTCTGTATTGACAAACAGAAAGAGCCCCTAAAAAGTTGTTTACAGATGAAAAACCTTTTTTTGGGGGGGCTTAAATGGTAATTAGGAGCTGAGCATTGCCTTAAAGGAAAGCTAATACAGGTTCGCACTAGAGAGCACAATTCTGGAGGAGAGTACTGCATGGCCTATAAGTCTCCACATGATGACTTGTTTTATTAAAGGGGTACTCCAGTATTTTTATTTACTTTTTTTTTTTTTTTTTTTCAAATTAAATGGTGTCAAAAATGTAATTCAATGGGAAGCATATTATAGGTGTTTTATGCAAAATGTTAATATTTTACATTTTAAATATACCAAATGAACATAGCTTTAGTCTGATGGTCTACATAAGGTTACATAATATGTAATTAAGTAGTAATAATAATAATAATAATGATATGCATTAAAGGGGTACTCAAATGAACTGGTTTCAGAAAGTTGCATAGATTTGTAATTTAATTCTATTTAAAAATCTCAAGTCTTCCAGTAGTTATCAGCTGCTGTATGTCCTGCAGGAAGAGGTGTATTCTTTCCAGTCTGACACTGTGCTCGCTGCTGCCACCTCTGTCCAGGTCAGAAACTGTTCAGAACAGGAGGGGGTTTCTATGGGGATTTGCTACTTCTCTGGACAGTTCCTGACATGTCAGACTGAAAAGAAAACACAATTTCCTGATAAGTAGGGGGAGAACTGATATTTTAAATAGAGGTAAAATACAAATTTGTATAACTTTCTTAAACCAGTTGATTTCAAAATATAAGAGTTTAAAGGGGTACTTCAGCGGGGAAAAAACTGTTTTCAAATCAACTGATTTCAAGAAGTTATACAAAATTTGTAGATTTCTTCTATTTAAAAATCTCAAGTCTTCCATTACTTATGAGCTGCTGTATGCCCTGCAGGAAGTGGTGTATTCATTCCAGTCTGACACAGTGCTCTCTGCTGCCACCTCTGTCCATGACAGGAACTGTCCAGAGCAGGACAAGTTTATTATGGAGATTTTCTATGGACAGAGGTGGCAGCAGAGAGTACTGTGTCAGACTGGAAACAAAACGCCACTTACTGCAGGATATACAGCAACTGCTAAGTACTGAAAGTCTTGATAGAAGTAAATTACAAATCTATATAACTTTTTGACACCATTTGAAAGATTTTTTTTAGCTGGGGTACCCCTTTAAGGAGAAACATTACCCCCACAGCCCTAATAACATTTAACACTAAATAAAGAGTAAAAGGTCCAGTCACACAGGACAGTAATGGTGCAGCAGAAATAACCTCAAAATGGCAGCGCCACATGTAAATGTATGCTGTTTTTGTCACTGTGATTGTATTTTGACTGCAGTAAGATGTATCTTGTATCACTTTTATTATCAAAGGTCAATTTAGTGCCCTGGATTATTATACAGCGGGTAACATAGTTACAGAGCCATGTAATGTGAGATGAAGTGTACTGACTTTACTGTTTGCATATATTCAAATAAGAGCTAGAGAAATGAAGCCGGAGTAGATATAACAGCATCTGGGATATGATTATACAGTATGTCTATGCAACATAGTTATCAGTATATATGGGGCAGTGAAGTGGTGATGGGAGGACCTTGTGACCATCAGAAAAAAGGTTTTTTAAGAGGTCCCAATCTAGCAAATGTAAACATCCACTTTCATTTCTATATCTTTCTATATATATATATATTTTTTTTTAATATTGTTTTTAGAGCATAAACCACTACTAAAGGGGTAGTTTTGAGAAAAAAAATTCAAATCAACTGGTGTCAGAAAGATATACAGATTTGTAGATTACTCAATATTTTCAGTCTTCCAGTAGTTATCAGCTGCTGTATGTCCTGCAGGAAGTAGTATATTGTTTCCAGTCTGACACAGTGCCCTTTGCTGGAAAACTTGATGGAAGTCATCTACAAATGTGTATAACTTTCTGACACCGGTTTATCTGGAAACAATTTTTCTTTCACCAGAGTACCCCTCTAAATGGGTTATCCCCTGGAAGAAAGTGGTCATGTTTGTGTAGCACTGGGATATCCCCTTTAAGGTCTAATAGGTAGCTGTGAATCAAAAATTGAATCTAACAGCAATTGACTGATTCTGTAGTCGGCTCCAAATGGAGCTCTCTTATGGTTCCTGTTGTGTTCTATCACAGCCTGGGCTCATAGGAGGATCTGCTATACACTGTGCTAGGTCAGGCTAACCCTAAATACAAGGGGTGTGCAAAACTAATACACTAACAGTGTTTAGTGACACTAAAGAATTTGTTACAGTATGAAGGTATGCGTGGAAAGTTTTGAAACAATGGACGCCATGATCAAGTATAAAAAACCTCCTTATTTTTAAGGGCAGGACAGGGAGCAGAATTGATTTGCACAACAAACCAAGACCAGTTAAGGAGTCACTGTCAATAAAAATAACTTTTGACATGTCATCAGCTATGTCAAAAGTTATTGATCACAGCAGGTCTCACTCTCAGGCTGTATCATTGGCTAATTCCAACAATGTAAGCGAGCAGGCGGGAAGTGGATCACTTTGCTGCCGCACTCTCTCCCTGACCTGACTGCGGATCACTATGTCCCAGACATGGTGCAGACATGCGTCCATAAGCGTGAGCACCTTATGTTGACATTTTATACTTTCATGTATTTAATTAATCTTTTAAATAAACTTTTACGATTATATTTTTTGAACTACATTACCATACTACAGTATCTATTAGTCTTATTTTGTTGCCACATTTCTGGGTAATTTTCTTGTTTGTTCTATCTGAGAGGCAGGGCTGGCTCCAGGTTTTTTTTTGGGCCCTCGGGCGACAGAGCCTCAGTGAGCCCCTCATCCATCCACTATGCAACCATCATCCACACACTATGCACGATCACTTGAGACACCACTAGCATACACAAACACACATTATTGACACAGACACTGACCAACAGACACTGACTGACTGATGCTGAAACTGACACAGACTGACTGACACTGAAACACAGATAGACAGACTTACACTGACTGACACAGATACTGACTAACTGACACACTGACAGACACACAGCACTTACAGCTCAGTCTTCTCCTTCCTCTCTGTCCTGTCATTTGATCAGGTCCTTTACCCTTTTTTAATCTCTGTGCAGGTCCCGCTCTGTCTCCTGTGTCTTCTGATGTTCAGCGCTTACCCTGCACTACAGTGATCAGGCTTAATATTAGACCACCAGGCCACTCTCCGGGCCCCTAGAAGCGCTGTGGGCCCTGACAAGTCCCGGGTAAGCCCTGTGCTGATGCCGGCCCTCCTGACAGGTATCTTTTTGCCCATTTGACCTTATTGCCTTTTTCATCTCTTCCTAACGTGATCCTTACCTACATATTATCTAATTCATTATGTAATTAGTAATTTTATATCACTTGGTTATTTATTTGGACCTGACAGTTTCAATGAATACTCTATTGTTCCTCTATTATCACCCCCGGAAAAATATAAATAATTTCATCTATGCATTACCATTCTTCTTGTCAGTCAGGTATGTTCTTATAAAAGCTAACACAGTCCACCTTGTGGTCAGAACCAAAATGTAGTGGCCTTGTAATGTTTCCAGGACTACCGGCAAAATCACACACCATTGACTGTTACTGAGTTTCATCATTGTATAGAAACAATATATCACCCAGCACTGTACACAGATTGCAATCGCTCATTTATCGCGGTGCATGGCGCAGCAATACTACATGTGAGTCCGGGGTTACGATTGGTGAATAAAAGGTTAATACTTGAGAATCTCATCTCATGCTAGATGCATTGGCAGGAAGTCAACATTGGACGTGGCTGTATATATTGTGCTATTTGTTGCCTGGCAGGTGGCCTGTTTTGCCTCACAAAGCCTGGATTCACCAATAGTTCAGGTGCTGTAGACTCATACACTGAAGGGAAAGCTGCTTATAGTCAATCCAATAATTCTAAATGCAAACAGAGCAACCCCAGGAAAGAGCAACTGTATCCACATCAATCCCAGGTAACTCTTAGCATATGACCGTGTTCTTTTACATGATACCAATTCACCCAGATTATGTACAGTATTATACTTTTCTATAAGAGGACCACCAGAAAAAATATTTATTCTGCATGGTTTACATTTCTTGCAATGGGGCCCTATGGATGTCTGATGCTACTGCATGGCATCCTTAAAGGGGTATTCCACTCAAACATAATTGTGAGTACTTTTTTTTTTCATTTATCCCCTTCCTGAGCATACATCTTAAGGCCATGTTCCCACGTCGTAAGAGACAGGCCGTTCCGTGACTCGGCCAGGTCATGGAATGGCCGGTCTCTGAAAATATCATCCAGCCAGATCTTTTCGATCTATTCGATGAATAGCGGCTGCAGAAAACTGACATGTCAGTTGTTTGCGGTGCCGCGAAAGATCCGGGCCAGGGCAAATACTATGTGTATACGCTCCGGCTGGGGTCCCATAGAACAGTAAGGCAATGTATCTTTTTGCAAAAAGTACAGCCGTAGTTGCCGATTTCAACAACGGCCGTACTTTTATGAAAAGCTACGTTGTGTGAACATAGCCTTACAGACTCCTGCCTGGACAATCCCTTTAATAGGTTTTCGCTCATGTCTATAATTTTATAGGAGTATAAGGGATCGGCAAAAAAAAAAATAGTGCATTCATTGTGTTTTTGTGCCGTAAGTTCAAATTGACCCTGTGACAACTGACCTGCTGCAGATTTTCACTATGCAACAAAGGTCGGTTCATGCTGCAGACTCTTGTATGCAATGAATGAATGACATTTTCAAAATCTCATTCACTTTGCTGATAATGTAAGTGCTGCAGATTTTCTGCAAGGAAAGCCACTGCTGAAAATCTGCAGCCTATTTGTTAACCGTCAATATACTTTAAGGGTACGTTCACACTTACCGGATCCGCAACAGATTTTATTTAATTAACTGCACACAGCATCAAATCTATCTGCTGCGGATCCTGTAGGTGTGAATGCACCCTTAGGATGCTCATGTCATCGAGACTGATCCTTTTTTTACATGGCTACCTATAATAGCATTACATGTATTGTCAGGCATCAGATTTTGCCTTTACATAGCAGAACAAACTAGGGAAAACTGGAGCTGGCAGCAATTTCCTGGATAGACTGGATTATAAACGCAGGTTAGAGGTTGTAAATCCTAGAAGCAAAAGCCTATTTTATTATAATGCTCGGCTTACTGTTTGTGAAAAGAAACAATGGGTGAAATACACAGCAACAACATTCTGCAACAAAATCCACCTAATGACTGAGTGCTTATTCTTTTATTGGTTGATCACTGGGTCTTTTAGGGTACTATTACATGAAGCGATTTTTTGACTATCAACGATTAACGATAAACGAACTCAAACGACCGCTATGGCAAACGACCTGAAATCGTTCACCCAACGCGGTTACACGGAACGATGATCGTTACTTATGATTGTTATTGCGAACGTCCGAATGACGTCTTATTACATAAACGATTTGCGAACGATCAACGATATAAATAGGTCCAATTTCTATTAAACGACCAACGATTTCTTGTTGGTCATATAATCTTTGTCTGTTATAACACTTAAAGATTATCATTCAAATCTGAACGATTTAACGATTTTTCAAATGATAATTGTTCCGTGTAATACCACCCTTAAAGAGGGAAATAATTGGCCTATTCACGCTGCAATGCCATCAATCACAGTTAAACAGAGCAGAAAACAGATAGCTCTATGCACTTTGTAGTGGCCATTCTAGGTACTGCAGCTTAGTTCTTATTTAGGGCCCATTCACACTGAGCAAAAGTGGCATCAAGGACAAGTGGAATTTCAAGTGGTGTCTGTGGTGCAGGCTCCGCTTGAAATTCTGTCACTTTTGCTCAGTGTGAACAGGCCCTTATTCCATGGGAGCTGAGCTGCAGTGACCCAGAACAGCCACAGCAGGATGTATGAAGCTGTCTGCTTCCAGCTCTGTTTCACTGTGTATGGGGGCTTTGTGGCCCAGTTGAGGGTGATGACTTATCCAATAGACCTCATACTCAAGCACCCAAGTTACTTGGTGGCTCACCGATAGGAATGTCAACTCTACCTATACTGGCTTTTTATGTATTACATGACCATTAAAACCTCAAAAATCATAATGATTCATATTAATTTTACAAAGTGGCAATTTTAATGTTCTCATAGGCAAAGCAGACAGCTAAGCATGATTTTGGATTTTGAATGCTAAATATTTTAATGGTGCCCTGTGTGTGAGGAGTAGCACTTTATTTGACCATTATATAACTTGTGAATGGCATCTCTACACTGGACACACATAGAAAAAGAAATACTGTCCCTCCATATCTCCATAGTGCACCTTAGCAGTTTGCAGCATGGAGGACATTATAGAGCAGTAATGACTGTCAAGCACTTGGACGTGATATAACAGAGATTATTAGGGCTTTGAAGCAGCTTCTTTGCCTCTTTGCTTTACTTTGAATTCCTCTTCCATATTCGCTTTCCATATATTTCTTTAAAGGGAATGTGTCATCAGAAAATGACTTATTGTATAATAATGTTTTAAGGTAAACACATTCTTAAAGTATTTTTGGTGACAATCTAATTCTCCTAATTCTCGTTTTTCTATCAATATTACAAAACAATCCTAAGATCTTGCAGTTTTCATTCTCACCACTGGGGCAAAAACTAAGCTGAGATTTCCTGTTGTGTCTGTGGTGATAAGGCTGCTGTAAAGTGATCTGTACAGTATTGCAACAACATGTGACACCAGCAGATAGATAACATCAGTACAAGACAATAGCAGCTCCCTGTGGAATAACCTTTTTAAAGAAAAGGAAAACCTTTCTTCCCTGAACCGTATAACCTTTTTAAAGGTCACAGAGCATGCTCAATGATGTTTCACATTCATCTCAAGGGGACAGAGTCTGTCTATTGTCATCTATGTCCATGAGCCTTGCTGTAAAGCATGTCATTGGGCTGTTAAGAACAGCCCAGGCAAGATGGCATCCCCTATAACAATGTACAAAAAATAAATGGAAGAAAACAACTTTTAGTATCTGACTCTTATCAGGAAAAGAAAATTTAGGTGACACATTCCCTTTAAGCAGCATGTAATCTGATCTCTCAAAGAACTGATAGTCCTCTTCTCTCAAGACCTATCACAACGATTAGTGACCCTGAAACCAACCAATTAGTAGATTGAAGTAATCGTCCTGCTCGGTAAGCTCCATTCTACTTCTTCACTTTTTCCCTGATAGCCTCATGGTTGCTATTGACTTTCATGGACTGACTCTGCAGTTATCCAGACAAAACTAAGCAAAGCTAGGACTGTTCCTATTTCTTTCTTGTATATTTGTTGTACAGAAACAACCTAAACACATTTTTAGGCTGCGTTCACACGTATATGTATATTTCAGTCAGTATATTTCAGTCAGTATTGCAACCAAAACCAGGAGTGGATTAAGAACACAGAAAGGCTCTGTTCACACAATGTTGAAATTAAGTGGATGGCTGCCATTTACAAATATTTGCTGTTATTTTAGAACAATTTGCTGTTATATTGAAATAATGGCCGTTATTTACTGTTATATGGCGGCCATCCACTCAATTTCACCATTGTGTGAACAGATCCTTTCTGTGTTTTTAATCCACTCCTGGTTTTGGTTGCAATATGAGGACCACAATACTGACTGAAATATACGCAGTGTGAACCCAGCCTTAATGTGATGTTGGGATCCAGTTTTTAGTTTATTCATGACAATCACCTCAAATAAATGAAAGGATGTCACTGTTGTTGTTTCTGACATTATTGAATATCACAATGACCCCACGATGACTCTGCCCTTTGAGAAATTTCCCACTAGTAGAAGTGATGGCATATCAATAATTCACATCTTGACCAATGGGGTTTGGCTGCTGGGAACCAAACTGATCTTTAGCGCCCTATTATACAAGGTAATTTAATGTTCGAAAAGGCCAGTATTGCCCTATGTGATTCCAGCAATCAGTCAGCAAACGCTCACTCATTAGCTGATTGCATCTTAAATAAAAAGCCATTGTTCTCCTGCACATCTCCTTGTATGTTAGGGGATAGATATGGTCCAACAATTATGGTAGTAAAGTGCCACACAAAGAATCCAGCAATTATTCATTGGTCAAGCCATGTGATAGGTTCCTTATTCGGGCACCGATTCGGGCGTGCGCCCGCATCAGAGCTTACCATAGCACACAGCGAAGAAAGCGGCCGGAGCTGAATTCACTGAATTCCGGCCGCAGAAAACTGACCTGTCAGTGTTTTGCTGGGCCGCACAGATCCCGGCCAGAGCGCATACGATGTGTGTACGCTCCGGCTGGGATCCCATTGCTTAAAAGGCTGTGTTCTGCTGCGCAAAAACTACGGCCGTTGTTGCCATCGGCAACAACGGCCGTAGTTTTACTTAGTGTGAACATAGCCTTAATGAAAATTCAGACTAGTCCCCAACATAAATGTTGTTCAGCAGTGAATAGTATCCGATTAATTTTTTTGCAACTATATGCAAGGAAACATTGGCAAATATTTGAAGTTCAGGCGTGTGACATAATCTAAGGTTTCACTCTGCTCTCTTGTTTCCCTGGCGGAGCGTGGGAATAAGTACAATAAATTGTTGGTGTGGCCAGAGCTGGCAGTGATTTCCTCAGCATACGCCATCATTTGGGAGATGGGAAGAAAACAAGACTCGCTCTCTACCATCTCAGACTAAATCTTGCTTCCATATTACTAAGCATAGGCACCACTTTAGTTAGGGAAAACCCTATGGCAGCCAGAGGCTAAAGAGGTCTACTTGGCTAAAGGAAGACCATCTTTTTTGTTTTCCTTCAAAAATTTATTTTAAAACGAAGTTCTGTGCAAATATATATATATTGCCTATTATTAGCAGAATGACTGTCTTAAGTTCCTGATATACTGGAATGTGCTACAGGCCAACCCCAAAGAAAAGTAAAATTACTGCTGATGTCCTGCAGATCAAAGACAATTTTATGACCATGTAAAGTCTGGATTTTCTTGCAGATCTTTAAGTGCTTTAAGCATGTCAAAACAGTCACTGACGTATTTAGTGTCTAGTGTCTTTAGAGATTACACAATCCCAGGTGGTTCACTGTAAAGTTACCGAATACTATTTAAAATAGAACAAACCAGTTCTCAAAGAATTCTTTCTGCTTCACAAGATTATAGGACATTGGCTGTAATTTAAGCTTGGGGTTAATCTGCTTTGCACTCTTTCTTTGCTGAGTCAGTACAAATCAAACCACATTACTAGAAGTTCGGAATTAGCCACATCCTAGGTGGTCACCATCAAAAACAATATGGATGAGGTTTACTGGAGGAATCCCTCAAAATATTGAACTGCTATGGAAATTTTTGTAACACATGCTTTGATTACCAACAAAAACACACACATGTTACAAACATACACACACAGACTAGGGCAGGCAGAACATTCTATACAAGTCTATTACAAGATAAGAAACACTTAGCTAAATAATGTAGATGAATTTGTTAAAATAAACAATAAATAAAGTTATACATTTACCCTGATATTTAAATAGGGGGAGGGCGAGAAGTTGGAACTAAAACTTCTCTAGCTGTAGCTAAAAGCCCTATTACTCGAATCGATTATCAGCCGTTACAGCCGATAATCGTCTTGTATAATAGAAGGCAACAATTAGACAACATGCACGATGTCGGCTGATTGTTGTCTCTCAACATGTTGAAAAATCAACGTTCATGCTAGCAGCGATATGCTGCCATCCCCCTGCGCAACAGGAGGAGCAGCGGCAGCAGACTGCCACTATCTTCTATGGGCTGCCCAGATGATCTAGCGATCACCCGGGCAGACAAATTTGTTGGGTATTACATTATGGAATTACATGTATGGAAATCTTACTTTTGATGCAAAAGCCTGTCTTCTAGTATTGCAAAGAGGCAAAAGCTTTCCAGTTGTAAGAGAAGAAATATTTTTTCATTAACATCCTTCCCCAGTTAGAATGATGACTATGATGAAGTAGAGGAAAGATGGTTAATGTGTAACCAGCGGAAGGCTTACTTTGAATAACCAAGAGTCACTATAATGTATTAGGAGAGATAACTTATTAATTTTATTAAGGATCTGTAGGTAAATTTCAAGAGAAGAAATTCTTCCTCCTGAAACTTGATGACAGCTGTTACTGTTGAAATCCGGAATAACAATAGTCACTGCGTCAAGACAGGAGGGGGAGAAAAAATATTTGTTTAGAAAAGCGTTCAGCATTATCTTTGCCAAACTCAGCTGGGTGTGTACATGCCTGACATGTTCTAAAAAGCCTGATTGTATCAGGGCAAGTTAGCTGGTTCTGGTAGCTGTAAAAGACATTGTATTAGATTACACAGTAGAATAGGAAGGTTAAGGTGAACCTCCAACTTTATAGCCACAATGTGCAAACCTACTGGAAATTTCCAAGGTTTTCCATGATGTACCTTCTCCTTGAGTCCATCTTATTTCCTACATATAAACTAAGTTCACGCTAAGAGGTTTTGAAAAAACATCGGATCATCTATAATGATCATTATTAGCAGCCGTCTACTTAACAGATGGACGCCTTCCACCGATATTATTACGAAGTGGAAACATAGCCATACACTGAAAATAGCACAACCTACATGATCATAACTCTAGGATTTCCTTCACTATGGACAAAAATATTATTAATAATCTAAATACCTTAAATATAGACTAAAATCCTCCCCATGTCTTACCAATACACCTCTAGGTCTACCCTTGTTGTAGTATATACTATTCGTATGAATCCGGGAAATATTTGGAACAGATCAGCTTCAGATTCACATCTACAGTGAATATTCTAGAGATATGATATCTTTATTATATTATGTAATCACAGAGAGTAGTCGTCACAGATAATCACAGGTGACAGTAATTCTAATTCATTTTTAAATGTTGACATTTAAAATATAAACAATTAGTTCAGAATTGTGGATATAAGTAGAGCCGTATCTGCAGCACAGCCCTGTCCACACCCAACTGAAGGGACAGTAAAACCTACATCCAACCTACGTGTAGTGTAAGAGATTTGCCTGTAGGGAATAGTTCTCCTAGGGCAATAGGGTGGCGGTTCCCTTGCATACTTTAGTAAGGAGTCACAGAGGGAGACACCCTTCATATCTATCTTTCCTTGACTCACCTTCCTTTGTGATATATTGGCTACAAGCGAATCCCTGCTACTATTCCATAGCAGTACTTTGCTTTTATTACTCAGCACTACCATAACTATATCAGAATAGTAGTAATAGTACATTCTACCGCTAGTCACAGTAGTAAAAGTAAAGGACATATGCAAGGAAACAGAATGCTAGTTTGTGACTAGGAGGAAAAAGTGGAAGAGCAACTACCAGGAAAAAGTTTTAAGTTTCTTCTTATCTACCATTCACAGAACATCAGCGGAGAATACTACACATGACGTAATAAACAGTATACAAACTCTTACCTTAGTTATGCTGTGAATATAATTTCTTCTTTGCAAGTTCTCTCTGTCAGGACTAATATTGTCACCTTTACCTGTCAGAGGAGCACGGCTTCCCAAACCTGTAACGTGAGCCCAGCCTCACCAGCAGCGATCCTCCTACCTGCTGGGCCAACCCACCCAGAATTCTACCATGCACCCTGCCCACAGTACGGGGGGGTTACGTCCTGCTAAGTGAGTCAATTACTAATTTGTGTTCCTTAGTTAGAATGCAGGATTCCTTGTACAAAGGTTGCACAGTTAAAATGATACGTATAGCGTAGTGCTTAACTGCATTAGTAAATGATTTCAAGGAGATGGGAAAAAATCGAAGCTGGCCTAGCAATTACTACATAAAGGTTGGACTCAGCTGAATATGGAAGAGTTTATTGCTTCTAGATGCTTTAATTCTTGATGAATTTGGTGTTAACACCATTATTACTATTATAGAGCTTCATGTTAACTCTCTGAGTACAAGCCCATCTACATTATTGTTGGCAGCTTGTAAAGGAGAATTTAAGGGATTATCCAGGATTACAAAAATATAGTTGCCACGCCTGTCCTCACCTTGTATGTGGCGTTGCAGCTGTATCTGTGCTCTATACAGATGAAGCCTCAGCTTGACTGAGCGTTCATGTGCTTTGGAAAAAGGGGGTGAAGCTGCTGCCATCTGTGTTCCCAGAAGGATAGGTAATTGATATTCAACATGCCTAACTCTTTGTGGACATTATTTGTTGGGAGGCCCCAGGGTCAATTAACTCTGAATTGAACTCTGCTGCCCAAGGCGAACTAGAGAGAGAGGCGCCCCTTTTTAGCCCCCCAGTAATGTGTATATCCCATATAGTTAGCACCCACATGTAGGTATCCCACCAGTATGTAGTCCCTGGGGTAGTTAGCCCCCCCCCAGTAAGTAATCTCACAGCATGCATCCCAATCCCCCATGTCAGCATTCCCTTTGTATACGAAAAAAAAGCCATACTTACCTGGCTTGCAGTGCTGCAGTCCTGTCCACCTGTACCTTCTCATCTGCAACCCCTCGCCTGTGATCATAACCACATACAGTTAAAGGGCTAGGCGCAGCACCTGCACTGGCCATGCTGTCCCCTTTCTGACAGCAGGGGGTGCTGCCTGAGGCCACAGCTTCCAGTGGCCTCATTGATGAAGTGTCCCGATGAGAACTACTGTATATTAAACACCAGGCAGCTGGTCGGTCCCACCAAAAACATAGGGTCCAGCCACTTTTCTATAATGTGTATGGGGGTCTGCACTCCTGTATTTCTGAAACACATACACACAAGAACCCATTCTATACAACTCCTTGGAACTTAACAGAACTAACAAAGTAATTTTGAAAGTAACTTTTATTTGTCATTAAAAACGCAGGCTATAAAAGAGCAGGGCCTAAATAATATTCAAAGCGAAGATAAGCAACAGTGTTACAGACAAACAGACTGACCCGTCGCCTGTCTATGTTATAGGGATATGTAGATATATGGAATATTGACACCATGCCTCCTTTAGCATTTATGCCGACTATCCAGCGGCTGCAATGCAGACATCGCTTTCTTCTATTAAAGGATCAGCTGGATTAGGCGTAACCATGTATTATGTATGACATATAAGCTGGGACAGAAAGTGAAGTACGTTATCATGCCTCAGGGAATGAGAAAGTATGGCTACAGCAAAAAACATGTGAACGTATCTGTTATCATGACTGCCATCCTGGCTCATGTATACTGTTGTGTACTGTTAACTTTTTTATACTCTCTACATTTGTGGTCCTGTACCTAAAAGTTTTTTTTTTTTTTTTTTTTTAGTAAAAACAATTGATAGTCATTAAGGTATCTCTGGTAGCTACATGTACAGACTCACTGCTGATCAGATAAATATAGTTTATAAAATATCAGAATGGAAAAACTTACTAACATGCTTTGTATATAATCTCATTCTTTATTACCTGGTATCCAGCAGCAGCACTGTAAGCTTCAGTTTGACTATACATTGGTGCTGCAATCCCAAAAAGAACACACGCTGGCTTAGCAGCAGAGGAAACACCTGGGATAGTGCTGGGACTTGTGGTTCTACAACACAGGGGCTTCACAGGGAAATGCTTACACTGGCACTAATAAAGAGGAGCAGTGTACAGTGTACACCGTATCAAATCTGGTCAGATAGTATTTGGGGTGCACTTGAAGCCAAACACTGGTATGATAGAAATGTAACTTAGGGTCCTATGAGCCGATTAAGGCCTGATCAATATTGTAAACGAGCACCGATCTGCTAGACTTGGGCTCCTTTTGTGGGCCTATTACACGTCCTGATAATCGATTATTAAGGGCTGCACGGACATAGTTAGCAATGTCCATGCAACCCTTGCCCAAACAGTTAATACTTTATCTGTCCACGCTCTGTATGCGTCCTATCTGAGCTGTCAAGCTGCTCAGCCAATCACTGGTTGTAGCGGTCCCAGCCAGTGATTGGCTTAGTCGGCTGCTAGAGATGAGCGAACCTGGGGCATGCTTGAGTCCATCCGAACCCGATCGTTCAGCATTTGATTAGCGGTGGCTTCTAAAGTTGGATAAAGCTCTAAGGTTTTCTGGAAAACATAGATACAGCCAATGACTATATGCATGTTTTCCACATAAGCCTTAGGGCTTTATCCAAGTTCAGCAGCCACAGCTAATCAAATGCCGAAAGTTCGGGTCCGGATCGACTCGAGCATGCTCCAGGTTCGCTCATCTCTATCGGCTTCGCATCGCTATTACACATACTAATGCGTGGTCAGTGGCTGATGATTTTAGGTCTGGGCCTAAAGAAACAATCAGCTGATAACTGTTTCATCAGCTGATTGTTGTCTCTATTACACAGGGCAATAATCGGCCGAATCGGGCAGATTTGTCCGATTATCACTCTGTAATAAGGCCCTTAGTCTTTTACTTGATAAAAGCGTAATCCAATGAAAAATTGACATGGGGGGCATTTACTATTAAGTTATGTGATTTTTCTACAGAACTGATTAGTTTTTTTACCCAGCAGAATAGGACTAATTTAACACATATTTATAAATTTGTGAATAAGAATATTCACAGAATAATCACGGAATAAAATATATTTTAAAAGAATTGTGCAAAAAAATTTGCCTGCTACTGACCAGACATTGGCCTGCACCTGTTTTTGCGATTATTTTTTCAAATTGCACAAATGATAAGTGGGTGCAAGTAATGGATTATGCTAAATTTTAGGTGAATACTCAAAACAGGCTGATTTAAAAAAAAAAATGCATATAAAATAATAACCCATTAAACACTGTTTCATGAAGAGAAAAAAAATGGGCAAGAAAACCACATATTCACCAAAACATTTGCGCAACGGCCTTGATGAATGTTAACTCTGGCCTCTTGTAGTACAGTATTTGAACAAATAATTGGAGCAAGGGGATTGCCCTTATGGAAATGAGATAGGAAATGGTGATCCAGAAACTCTACACTCAGGGCCGTCTTATCCATTGGGCAGGGTAGGCGGCTGCCCGGGGGCCCTTGCGTCCTAGGGGGCCCCTGCCCTCTGTGACCTGTATTTTTAGCTTTATAAGACGCACTTATAAAACTAAGTGCGTCCTATAAAGCAAAGACGGCTCCCAAGCAGTGCTGAGCACCGCAAGGAAGCCGTCCCGCCCGCCCCCTCTATTGCCGCTCACTATGCATATGCATATGCATAGTGAGCAACCCCCTCCGCCCGCCCCTTCTATCGCCACTCAGCTGAGCAGATCAGAAGCCCAGGAAAGTGCAATGAGCAGCACTTTCCTGGGCTTCTGATCGACTCAGCTAAGCGGCGATAGAAGGGGCGGGCAGTCCAGGAACTCACCCGTCCGGCGGCCCCAGCAGCTCCTCTCCCGGCAGCGCGCACTCCCGGCATCCTCCGGGAACAGGCAGCAGGGTACAGAAACGCTGCCTGTGTCCCGGATAGAGTCTGCAGGACACTTCCAACACAGGCAGTCTCTCTGTACCCCGCTGCCTGTGCCGGAGGATGACGGGAGTGCGCGCTGACGGGAGAGGAGCTGCTGGGGCCGGCAGACGGGTGAGTAACTGGTTTGTTGTTTTGGGGGGCACTGGCTACTATGGGGGCACTGGCTACTATGGGGGGCACTGGCTACTATGGGGGACACTGGCTACTATGGGGGCACTGGCTACTATGGGGGCACTGGCTACTATGGGGGACACTGGCTACTGTGGGGGGCACTGGCTATTGTGGGGGCACTGGCTACTATGGGGGGCACTGGCTACTATGGGGGCACTGGCTACTATGGGGGGCACTGGCTACTATGGGGGCACTGGCTACTATGGGGGGCACTGGCTATTATGGGGGGCACTGGCTACTATGAGGGGCACTGACTACTATGGGGGGCACTGGCTACTATGGGGGACACTGGCTACTATGGGGGCACTAGCTACTGTGGGGGGCACTGGCTACTATGGGGGGCACTGGCTACTGTGGGGGGCACTGGCTACTATGGGGGGCACTGGCTACTATGGGGGCACTGGCTACTATGGGGGGCACTGGCTACTATGGGGGGCACTGGCTACTATGGGAGCACTGGCTACTATGGGGGCACTGGCTACTATGGGGGGCACTGGCTACTATGAGGGGCACTGACTACTATGGGGGGCACTGGCTACTATGAGGGGCACTGGCTACTATGTGGGCACTGGCTACTATGGGGGGCACTGGCTACTATGGGGGACACTGGCTACTATGGGGGGCACTATATGGGGGGATTGGCTACTATGGGGGGCACTATATGGGGGGGATTGGCTACTATGGGGGGGATTGGCTACTATGGGGGGCACTATATGCAAAGATGTGGGGGATTTGATGGTGGCGGTTGGGGGGGCCAATTCGCACCTCTGCCCAGGGGCCCATAATACTGTTAAGACGGCCCTGTCTACACTCCACTTAAGCCCACAGACAAAACACTCCCTGGTTGGCTCACAGTGGACTCCTAAGAAACAAGTTTTAACAAGTTGTGATTTGAACTGCAATGCCTGCCCACTGGTCCAGCCCTATGGAAAATGTCTGGTAGAGGTGAAGCCCCAGGGCCCAGCCTGAAGCCTCAAGGGGTCCTAGGATAGCTATGGTATTCATCATTTTTTTTCCCTTGGTTCCTGCACTCCTCCTACACTCCTATACAACAATATTCTGTTTGACAGACAGTGCCACAGCGATTCAAAGACTTTCATATCATACCGGGCGGAGAATGAATGCATTACTCTGCTCACACTGGTGTGTTGCAGTGGGTTTTGGACCTAAAACTAGAAGGATAGAGATTAGACACTCTTTTTTCAACCTCCCCACTCCAAGCTAAATAATAAGATCTAAGGGCTCATTCACAAAATCTGTGCAGCGATCCGGATGAGGATTGCGGCGCGGATCATCTAGACGGAGCCTCCACCGCTGCCCTGCACGGATCCCCTCCGCCGCCCAGCCACAGCGATGACAGGAGAGCATGGTGTTGCTCTCCTGTCATCTCATCTCATACTCACCTACTCCCCGCGCTGACCGGCTACAAGCGCTCACTAGAAGTGGCCAGGACTACGCTGCCAGAAGAGTGTGGCGAGTAGGTGAGTAGGAGATGAAATGACAGGAGAGCACATCATGCTCTCCTGTCATCTCTGCGGTCGGGCACAGGGGGGATGATCTGTGCCGCGATCCGCACTACAACATGTCCTATTTTTTTGAGGTGTGGGTCGCAGCACGGATCATGTGAATGGCCACATTCACTTCAATGGTCCCTAAAATTGTCCGTGGTTGTGGATCCACGACCAAGGACAATTTTAACGGGACTTGTAAATAAGGCCTAATAAAATCTAAGAGGCTTAAAGGGGTATTCCAGGGAAAATCTATAAATTAGCAATGGAAAGGGTTAACCAAGGTTAACCCTTTCCTAATATACTTACCTGTCCGTTTTTGGCCCCCCAAGGAGATCTCCGGTCCGGTCACGTGATGGTCCGGGCTGCAACTCGCGGATCCTCTTCTTCCGGTTCGGTGACGTCACCATAGCGGGCCGGCGTCGGCTCTCCTATTAGCAGCAGAGCACTAAACCCTGACTGGCTTGGTAGCGTGTAGCCAATCAGGGTTCAGTGCTCTGTGTCCCTGCTGTACCAAGTTAGCCGGGTGCTGATGTCCCCGGCCCCCCTCCTTCATGTATTATCACCCCGATCTCTCCCCCGGCCCTCTGTATAATTACCCCGATCTCTCCCCCGGCCCTCTGTATAATTACCCCGATCTCTCCCCCGGCCCTCTGTATAATTACCCCGATCTCTCCCCCGGCCCTCTGTATAATTACCCCGATCTCTCCCCCGGCCCCCCTCCTTCCTGTGTATACAGTCCTATTCAAAGATCGCTCAGCCCCCGGTGTAACTGCTGCCTGCGCTGGCCCCGATCTCCGCACCTGTACTCAGCTGACAGGCGCTGTGTAAGTGAGTGCAGGAGAGATTTCTTCCTTGCTTCGTACACAGCGCCTGTCAGCTGAGTACAGGTGCGGAGATCGGGGCCAGCGCAGGCAGCAGTTACACCGGGGGCTGAGCGATCTTTGAATAGGACTGTATACACAGGAAGGAGGGGGGCCGGGGGAGAGATCGGGGTAATTATACAGAGGGCCGGGGGAGAGATCGGGGTAATTATACAGAGGGCCGGGGGAGAGATCGGGGTAATTATACAGAGGGCCGGGGGAGAGATCGGGGTAATTATACAGAGGGCCGGGGGAGAGATCGGGGTGATAATACATGAAGGAGGGGGTCGGGGGAGAGATCGGGGTAATTATACAGAGGGCCGGGGGAGAGATCGGGGTGATAATACATGAAGGAGGGGGGCCGGGGGAGAGATCGGGGTAATTATACAGAGGGCCGGGGGAGAGATCGGGGTGATAATACATGAAGGAGGGGGGCCGGGGGAGAGATCGGGGTAATTATACAGAGGGCCGGGGGAGAGATCGGGGTGATAATACATGAAGGAGGGGGGCCGGGGACATCAGCACCCGGCTAACTTGGTACAGCAGGGACACAGAGCACTGAACCCTGATTGGCTACACGCTACCAAGCCAGTCAGGGTTTAGTGCTCTGCTGCTAATAGGAGAGCCGACGCCGGCCCGCTATGGTGACGTCACCGAACCGGAAGAAGAGGATCCGCGAGTTGCAGCCCGGACCATCACGTGACCGGACCGGAGATCTCCTTGGGGGGCCAAAAACGGACAGGTAAGTATATTAGGAAAGGGTTAACCTTGGTTAACCCTTTCCATTGCTAATTTATAGATTTTCCCTGGAATACCCCTTTAAGGAGAGGCCTGCCCAGAGTCACCCTCTCCTCACAACCTAGAATGTTCCCATGTTAAGTATTTGAGTCCATTTGAAGTACATACAGCCTTCCTCTTATTCATAGACAACAATAGCATATAACATTATAATAATACAAAAACAGTACAAACCATTATAAAAACAGTAAAACAATATAAATAGGCATGTATACAAGACACTTACTGTAGCCGTGTGACACTGTATTGGAACTCTTCTTTAGTAGCAAAACCAGATGTACTTTGTTTGACGTACCCTCCTAAGCATTGGGTGTTTTTTTTTTTTTTTTTTATCTCTATTTGCAAATGTGTTTCCTCTCCCGCTCTTGTTCTATTTCCTACTTTGGTGCAATGAAGAACTGGACTATAACCTATACCACTTAGTCATTTTTCATCAATTTTTCTGCCTCTATTCAACTGTAAATCCCACTGCCTGCACGTTTGGTATCCACCTCATTGTGCTGCACTCTGTGGCAAGTTTGCAGGGCAGAGTCTGCAACAAACATTTACAATCTATAATATGCCATATAAACAAGCAGAATATTTGAATTTATAGAAAAAAACTTAAAACACATTAGAAACATAGAAGATTGTTGGCAGAAAATGCCCATCTGGTCTATCTAGTTTTCACTTTTAGTATTTCCCTTCTTATTATCTTAGGGCAGATATATGTATATCCCACGCATGTTTAAATTTTATTATTGTAGATTTACCAACCACATCTGCTGAAAGTTTGTTCCAAGCATCTACTACTCTTTTGGTAAAGTATTATTTTTCTCATGTTGCTTCTGATCTTTTCCCCAACTAACCTCTGACTTGTTCTTGAGTTCATTTTTTTTGTTAAAAACACTTCCCTCTCAGACCTTATTTAGTCTTTTAACATATTTAGAGGTTTTAATCATGCCCCCCCCCCTATCCTTCTTTCTTCCAGACCATACAGATTTAAATCCTTAAAGTGTCTATGTAGACATGTCAGTTTTGATCCGGGTCTGAGTGTTCAGACCCGTACCAATCGCCAGGGAGCTGGGAGAGGACTGCGCTGCAGTACGTCTGCTCCCCACTCTGTGTTAGCATAATCATTCAGGCTCCATAGACTTAGATTATGAGTCTGACTGATTACGTAACAGAGAGCCGGTAGAGGACCACGCTTAGCGCAGTCTTCTCCCAGCTCGTTCTCCTGATCATCACATCTGAGCATTCAGACCCGGACCGATCAAAACTTTAAACATGTCTCTGTGACTTGTCATAAGTTTTTTATGGTGACTGTGACACTTTAAGTCTTTCCTGATATGTTTTATGCCTGACACCCTCCACCATTTATGTAGCCTGTCTTTGGACCCGTTCTATTTTATCAATATCTTTTTTAGGTGAGGTCTCCAGAACTGGACCAGATATGGTCTTACAAGAGCTCTATACAACTGGATCATGATCTCCCTCTTTCCACTGGTTATACCTCCAGCTATACAGCCCAGCATACAATTTGCTTTCCACACTGCCTAGTTGCACCGGTGACTCAATTTAAGTCTGTCAGAAATCACTACCCCAAAATCCTTCTCTTCTGAAGTCTTTACCAACACAGAACTGCCAATATAATACTCAAATTAAGGATTCTTCCTCACCAAGTGCATTACTTTACATTTGCAAACATTGAACTGCAGTTTAATAACAAAAATAATAATAATAATTTCAACCCTATTGCACACTTTTGTGTAATCAGAAAACAGACAAACCTTACCTACCTTCTCCTACCTCATGTACAAACATAGAAAAGGGCCCAGAACAAACTCTTGTGGCACACCACCAGTCTCTGCTCGGAACATACACTATTAACAACAATCCTCTAAATATCTATCCTACAGCCAACACCAAATCCACTGAACTATCCAGGGATTAAATCCAATTTTCTCTCATTTCTGTATCAGCTCCATCTCTATCAGTCCAGATAGGCGATATCCACGGCACCACCTTCATCCAGCACTTTTGTTACATCAATGAGGATAGTCTGACACAATCTGCCTTCAGTAAAGCCATGCTGGTTTGGATCCATCAAATTGTTTCTCATTAGATGATCCATTATCTTAATTTTTAGAAGTGTTTCCATAATTGTTACTACTACAGATTTTAAAGAAGTCTGGGTTCGTTTTTTTCCCCAAAAGGGAGGAGGTGGCTGAAAATAACAACATGCACCTACAAGAAAAACAAGGGACAGTGCTCTATGGCGCGGATCAGCTGGACTAAAAGGGGTGAAGGGATAGAATATGGTAACCCTCACCTGATAGAGTTGTGCTGAACAGGAGGCACAACTCTCGGAATAGCATGAAAAGTATAAACCTGCGAACCGCAGCCACTCCCGAACTCTACCAAGGGAATAATGAGGAAAAACACCACCAAACACCAACAACGGGGATCCAGGCGCAAGTCCGACTAATGGTGACCAGATGAATAATGTAAAACTATAAAAGTTTATTAAAAATATCCAACGCGTTGGGTCTTTTTACTAAACTTTTATAGTTTTACATTATTCATCTGGTCACCATTAGTCGGACCTGTGCCTGGATCCCAGTTGTTGGAGTTTGGTGGTGTTTTTCCTCAACATGCACCTATGTCCCTGGCTCCAGCATTGGGGTCCGCTGTCCTCTGTTCCAGTTCCCGGTCCCCAGGCGGCTTCCTGGTCTGAGTGGGGACCTAAGTTTTGCCATTTCAGGCCCGCTCAGCCAGTCAGCCGCCACCATAGCAGCGTACCGAGCCCGGACTTCTCCTTTAAGCTAACTGGCCTGTAGTTGCTGGGCTCTTCTCTACTCCCCTTCTTGTTCATAGGTATAACATTTACCATTCTCCAATCATCATTCTTTATTCTTTATTTTGCATTATATATTGTATTTCTATTAAAGGGGAGGTACTCTTTAAAAATTTGTTTGTGACATATTTAAATAAACACCGCCTGTCAATCTTTGAAAGGCAAGTATTTCTCAAGATGCTTCTATTGTTCACTGTTGCTCGGCAAACATGTCCTCCAATGTCCTCCATGAATAAATGTTTACTCTATATATCTATCATCAGCTATAAAACAAGCAGCTAAGGAAAGCAATACTCATGAAACCAACCTCCCTATACAGTGGGATAATGTAAGTCCTGATTCTGAGCATTTGCATGTTTGATTTAGGCTGATATTAAAACATCATTTGTAGTCTTATAAAGTGTGTGTCCATAAAGGTCATGAATGTGAAGAATAAAGAATGAAGCCCTATCCAAATAATACCTATGTAGTTTTGTTTTCCTTTGACTATAACATCACATACATGGGGGGATTGGTCATTTCTGTATAATAACATATTCACTAATATCCTTTAGTAGCATTTTGGACATGTACATTTGCTATCTTGTATAGAAACTAGCAGAGCAAAAGTATATTCAATGCACAGTCTAGAAGGCTCGGAGAAATAAAAAGCATAATCCAGTGTGCCAAAATAATACATTGTTCCCAGAGTTTGCTGTGCCTTTGCTGTTCCTTGCCACTAAAATTAATACCAAGAAACTAGACAGCCCTATACCATGGGTTTCTTAATCTTCCTCTGGAACCTCCTTATAATTATCAATAGTACTGATAATCGCTCAAACTGGTATTTAATTTGGCTTGAATAACTGTCCATCTCACCACAAGTCCTTCAGAGTCTCTCCAGGAATTACCCCAAGTGACACTGATACATTTGTACTAGGAACATGTGTTCCCTATGGGAAGTGGTAAGCCGCAGTCAGACTACTCTGGCAACGGCTTATCCCTCCGAGAGGTCGGGCAGTGCAAACTTATCATGCATGACTCTACTTGGAGACTCAGGTGGCCCAATGGCCATTGCCAGCACGAGGTTTGCATGACTATTATATGGGAAGTGTATTATAATTATAAAAAAAAAAAAAAAGTATGAACATAGCCTTGTACGGGTTGATTATCAATAGTAATAAGCGATTTAGGTGAAAGTTCGAGTTTGCACGATCTGCATTTGAACAATCTGCATTTGAATCTTGCTCATCTCTAATTATCAACCAATAATTGGCTAATAATCATCATACCTTAAAGGGAAACAGCATTGGTCGGAGAGTGGGGTGGCCAGAGGCTGTGCGGGGTGGATGCATACAGTGTGACAGACAACCCTTGGGGACAATGTTAGCCAGAGCATTAAAACAATTTTTCAGGAACATGCCGGATCACAAGGCAGCACTGAAGCTACATACACTGCTCATGTGATCAGCAATGGGAAACCAGAAGCACTGATATCTGCATATCTCAGTTTCCCTTTAACATTGGTGTTATTAGTTATATACCAACTATCAAGAATTATTTCTAAATATTCATTTAGAACAGATCCCATTGTCTTGTCACAGCTATGCAGTCATTTACAGCTACTCTCTGGAAAATAGACAATGGAAGGAGAAGAAATGATTTTATAGTTAGATAAAAGGTCAGGAGTAGGAATGATGAATCAATGAGCGCTGCTTGGTTTGCTGCATACTGGATAGATTCCAAGAAGCATAGAGTCATGATATATAACTTCTCAATTTTTTTAAAGGGCTATTCCCATCTAGTAAGGTGACAGCCTATCACTAAGAATGGGACTAGACTTGGTCCCTCACTGTTTTTGAGAATAAAGGGGTTGCAACATCTGTCCATATGGCCTAAGGGCATAAAAACATCACAACATCACAACATCTGATCTGGAAGCCATTACCTGTCGACCATGTCACTTAGTCACCCAGGATGTTCTCACTCCTTCTCTCAAGTATCTATTAAATACAAACTTGAAAAGAAGCCTCCGCTCTTCCTGTTCAGATTAATTAATTATTACCTATACGATTAGAAAGGGACATATGATCTGTTATACACGGCAATCTTTTCTCTAGGTGCTAACCAACACCATGTGGTCTCACTTTCCTAAAAATCCTAACACATCTTCTCAGACATGTCAATGCAACTCAATACACAAAGAGATTGAGATTTCTTTTAGCATGTCAGACCTTTTTATTAACCCTTTGTTGCAAATAATCTTGGTCAATAACGTATCATTTTATGTATTTCGATTTTTATTACATTTTCCAAACTTGTCTACATCATATATTACAGACCAAACTAGGTGACACAGTCCCTCATGTATACATATAGCGTAAGCTGAAAACCTGGGATCTATCTGAGAAGTGACACGGGCATGTAGTGCTCAGCAGCAAGGTGTGGCTACAGAAAGTAATATGAGGTTTTTTATGTGTTTACTGTTAACTCCTACAGAGAAACCGGAATTACAGGTTAAGGATTATGAACAATGTATTGTCCAGCTATACAGTATGTTAGTTACAGTATTACCAAATATGGCAATATCTACACACATATTAAAGTGTAACTGTCATCATAAAAAAACTTTTAACATGTCAGAGAGACATGTCAAACGTTTTGATGGG
This sequence comes from Dendropsophus ebraccatus, assembly GCF_027789765.1. NCBI lineage: Eukaryota > Metazoa > Chordata > Amphibia > Anura > Hylidae > Dendropsophus > Dendropsophus ebraccatus. The sequence continues at coordinate 180,360,908 of NC_091455.1, read as the reverse complement.
TCCAGGTCTTAGTGTTCAGACCCGTACCGATTGTGAGAACAAGCTAGGAGAACATGTGTTGCAGTGCGGTCCGCTCCCTGCTCTGTGTCAGTGAATTCAGTCGGGCTCCATAGTCTTACATAGGCTATCAGCTTGAGCCTGACTGATCCCATCATCCAGAACCGGGAGAGGACCGCACCATGCGTGGTCTTCTCCTGGCTCGTTCTCACGATCGGTATGGGTCTGAAAACTCAGCCCTGGACTGAACAAGACTCATTAAACATATCTATGTACAGTATGTGTTTATTTCCAAGTCTTTGTGTTCCTGGGTAAACGCCAGAGTGCTAAAGTTCTAATTCTTCTAAACTTGAGGATCTTAGCACAGATACCTGACCAAATAGTGACAATTCACAATGAGGAGATGGCCCCAGGATGTGGGACCCTAACACTCTATTCACCTTCCTGCACTTCAAACGGTACAACTTGGGTAAGTACTGAACCCAGCTTTCTTTAAAGAGGTTTTTCATCCAAAAAAGTTATCCCCCAGTCCAAGGGATAACTTGCTGCTGTGGTTTGTTGGACCCCCTGCAATGTCGTGCCTGCTGCCACTATATCCATTCTTTATGGGGGCTATAGAAAGAGCTAAGTACAGTGTCTTGGGAGACTGGGGTCCCCATATTGGAGGGGGGGGGGGTTTGGACCCCTGTAATCAGCTATTTGTTCTTTATCCCGTGGATAGGGGATAACTTTGTCAGGTAGGAGTAACCCTTTAAATCTAATACAAGGCCATTGTCGCCTAACCATACCTGGCAGCTAGTTCCCAACAGCCATATAACCTGTGACCTGGTCATCCAGAGGGTCCTCCTTCCCTCTCTAAAGTCTCTCTGGTCATCAAGTATAGACATAGAACCGTTCGCTCTGAATAATTATCTATATGAATAGAATGTGAAATATGAGCTGGAATAGACCAGAATCTTCACAATAAGTCCTGTTCAGGGCTGGACATTCACGAGTTCTGGCTTTTCTAAGCATAACAATGCTTAGAACAATGGCAAGTATGTGATAATCTTTCAACTCAGATATAAAATTTCCATGCATTTCCTACTATGCAGAATGGAGAATCAAGTTACCCATGCAGGTTTAGTATATCCCCCAAGAAAATAGATACCTAAAAAAGACCTAGCAAATATTGATATATCACTGTCAGCAGTATTCTATGGTAGTGGAGTGCTGGTAGTGTCATTCAGTAGTGACATCATGGAAATATGTATGTATTTTTGCATTGTTCTTGGTTTTCCATGTAGATCAATATCACATAATTATGTAAGCACTAAAGTATGAGAGCAATGAGAAGGCATAGGGCTGCAGGATCATATAGGAGGGTTTGTTTGTAGTCTCTTACCATGGACATAGTGCTCCATTGTAAATCCGACTTATCACGACGAGCCAGGAGAGGACGCGCTGCAGCACGATCGGTACGGATATAGCGTGCATCGGTAGGGGATCTTTACGGGTATAGCACCCGCACAGAATAGACTGTGTACACAATGGGAAGTGCTGCTCCCGGCGTACTTCCATTGTGTGCTATGCTAAATTAGAGAACGGCACACCCGAATGCACCTGCATCCCAATTAAGATAAAGTGATGTTCATCCGGCTGGTACTGCAGTACCGGCCGGGATGAACTTCACAGACAGCGGCCGTTCTGTGACACAGCTGTGTCACAGAACGGCGGCTGTCATACATTGTGTGAACCCGGCCTACATGTACACCTGGCCTACATGTACACCTGAAAGGGATCATCTGGAATTTTAAAATCCTCAGGATTGGCCTTGAATATTAGGTTGTTGAGGGGTGTACCCTTGTCATTCCCTACTAAGTTGCATTTTATATAATTATATTAAAAAATTATTTCAAATCAACTGGTGTCAGAAAGTGCAAGAGATTTGTAATTTAATTCTATTTAAAAATCTCCAGTCTTCCAGTACTCATCAGCTGCTGTGTGTCCTGCAGGAACTGATGTATTCTTTGCAGTCTGACACAGTGCTCTCTGCCGCCACCTCTGTCCATGTCACGAACTATTCAGAGCAGTAGCAAATCCCTATAGAAAACCTCTCCTGCTCTTGACAGTTCCTGCACAGACAGAGGTGGCAGCAGTGAGCACTGTTTCAGACTGGAAAGAATACACCACTTACTGCAGGACATACAGCAGTCAATAAGAACTGGTGATTTTTAAATATAAGTAAATTACAAAACTCTGACACTTTCTGGCACCAGTTGATTTAAAAGAAAAAAAAATTGAGTGCCCCTTTAAAGAATTTCTTAAAAAATTGGCTGCAGAGAATACAATAAGTCATACTGAAAAAAATGGTGCTGTATCCATGGTAGACTTTCTTGTAAACTAATACACAGGTCATATTTGCACAGTTTTATATGTAAGTCAGAGATTTACAATAAAGTCGTGTTTACTGTATGCTAATACTAATGAACATTCAGCTTTAATTCACAGGAAGTAAAATCAAGTAAAACTGGATTTTTAGAAAAACACATGGTGGAATATGAGATGCAACAATTAAGAGACAAGGTAAATATACCATAAAAGCTACAAAACAAGGCATAGAGAGAAGGGCTAAAGTAAAGCTGGCCCTATACAATTTAGGTTTTCACTGAATCCTGCTTTTGCAATTTTTTTAGCTTTTTGTTCTCAGAAAGTTAATTAAATTCCACAATCTTCGCATTTATTCAATAATAAGAGGGAAAACTATTGGACCATTGGAATACATTCCAGAAGGACAAAAAGCTTTGTATTGCTAAGACTTGCAGTCACTAGTATACCCTCTATATGTATAGAAAAAGAAGACTTGAAGTTGGAATTATTATGCTAGTCTGTCTTTTAGTTTGGAGTAGTTGCTATGCAGCGGCCTCACAGTCAGGGCTGCATCTGCTATAAGGTGAGATAAATATCTTGCCTCAGGCGGCAGATGCTTGGGTCTCTGAAGGGGCTGCACCGATGCTGTCTGTCAAGTCGTTTTAGTTGAGTCTGTCTGATTTAACTAGAATAACAAGACCAGATAAGTAGTCACTATGTGGCGAGGGGGCCTCCACAATGTGTCCTCTGCTGATGCCATACCCTAAGTCTGGCTGCTGCAGGTATTTCAAGGGGTATCCGCCCAATAAGCTGTAGTTGTAGCTGTATTCCAGCAACTAAAAACATATCCCCTATCCACAAAATATGGAGCTGCCAGAGATACTGACCACTGTTCAGCTATCTCAAACAGCAGCAGCAGCTCCATAGAGAATAAAAGGTGCAAATGCCGACCTGCCAATCCATTCACCTGGGAGAGTCGGGTCCCTGATCTTAAGATCACAGGTGATCCCAGAGGTCGGACATGTTACTAATTATATTGTATCTCACAAAATAGCTTATCGTTTGGCCTGTGCACAGACGTACGGATGTTGGATTACAGATGATGGATCACACTGTGTTGCTCCAACCATAAACTATTTTCTAGAATGTGAGCAGATTTTGCTGTCAGAATATGATACGGAGATTTACTCCTTAAACACATAGGATTTGGGTTGAGTCTCGCCCTTCAAGTTAAAATAGAGAAACTAGTTGAGCACAATGCTTCTGCCTCAGGGACATGTTTTAATCATCATGTGAAGATCATCGTTACAGGAAGGAAATAAATATCAGCTACTACAGGCTTCTAATACCCCTCCCCCCCCCCCCCCGCAAAAAAAAAAAAAAAAAGCTTTCCTTTGAATGTCTTTACTATTACCATATTACTGTAGTAAAAACTACCAGCAAATCCCAACCAATATATTACTACACAAGCTGGAATTATGTTCCTCCTTCTGTAAATATATATTTGGACACATGTGTAAGGGAACTTGGGACCTGGATGGAAGATAGGGACAGACAGATGCTCCAAGACTGTCCCTGCCTACTTGTCAGTCCGACCCTAAGTGGGCTGCCACAACTGGGCGAATTTTCCTTCATTAAGTGAAACGCAGAACAAGACAAGAGAGACAAACACAATAAAAAATAGGCACATACAGGTCAAACTGGAGATAGCAGCATGGTTCAAACACATCAAGAAAAATGGAGGCCAGAAGTACAAGCAAAATGGTCGGAAACTCAAGCAATCCAATATGAAACGCTAGTGATGTCCAAGAGCACAAGTTGACTTCTTATGAGATGTCAGAGTCCCAGTCCAGAGAATGATTGGACCAGCCCTCTGACATCCAGACCACAAAGAACAAAGACTGACAGGGATGGGAGGGAAGTAAAGAAGGCAACTGTCCATCACTACTTAGTCTAAACCAACTGCAATCCTGGCTAGGGCTAGTGAAAGAAACCAGATGGGTTTGGTGAGACCTGTCAATCCCCATAAAGCAAGTGCTGGAATCAGACTGGTAGGAAACCTGCACACTGAATCATGACCAAAAGGGCAGTCTTGGCCGTACTTTTTGGTCTTAACAGGCATAGACATAACAATATGTCCCCAAAATTGACAATTTAAGGCTATCTGAGATAGCTTGAAGTTGCACAGACCAATGGGGAAATATGTTCCAGAATGGTTATTTCATAGGGAATACAATTATTTACTAAAACAAATATCCAGAGAAATTGCTGGTTAAAATTCATAGTCACACACAATGACTTATAAAGTATAGTAGCATTGTAGAAGTATGGTTTAAAAAAGTTAAAAATGTTTGCCAAGCAACAATGCAATAGAAAGAAATCTCATTACAGTGACAACTCCTCCGCAGTGATATATGATTGATCATTGTTTAAACATTACGCTCTAGTCACTAACCTTTCCCTACATTAGTCATTGACCTGGGAGTGACTGGACAAGATGAAGGGTGGCATTTGTAATTAAAAGTTCAATGGGATTTACTAAGATTAAACCATTCAAAATCCTAGGTTATATATGTTGTTTGTGTGTAGTGTGCTTATGGGGTTTATGTTGATTCCAATTAAAAGTTACCTTAGGGTGAGTTCACGAACAGGATCCGCAGCAGATTTGATGGTGCAGATTTGATGCTGTCTTCAGTTATTTAGATCAAATCTGCTGCGGCCAGGCCACGGAACGGCCGGTGTCAGAGATCCTCCTGGCCGGTACTGCAGTACTGGCTGGATGATCTTTACTGCTGCTGAATTCGGATGCGGGTGTCTCAGTGTGCGCCCGCATCCGAATAACCCGCTGCACACAATAGAGCGTGCGGCTGGAGCTGCGCGCTCCATTGTGGGAACTGACAGGTTCTCTGTGGGCGTTTTTCAATGAATAGTGGCAGCAGAAAACTGGCATGTCAGTTTTTTGTGGCGCCACTAGGGATCCTGGCCGGAGTGTATAATATATATATATATATATATATATATATATATATATATATATATATATATATACTCTGTCCGGGATTCCCTCAGCTGCAGCACAATGTAAGTTCTGTAGTAATCACGGCTGTTGTTGCCGATTTTCAACAATGGCCGTGATTACTACGGAACTCTGTCTGGGATTTCCTCAGCTGCAGCACAATGTAAGTTCCGTAGTAATATCAACCCAACTAAACTGTTGCTGCTCTACAGGTAGGTAATAACTGGTATCTCTAAAACAAATATATTTACTAGAATATTACACATGCACTATGTACACATGCACTTTCAGGCTATGTTCACACTACGTAAAACTACAGCCGTAGTTCTCGCCGCAGAACTACGGCCGTAGTTTTGCGGTGTGTGACATAGCCTTATGTGCAATGGGATCCCGGCCGGAGCGTACACACATCGTATACGCTCCGGCCGGGATCCCATGAGGCGCCGGAAAAAACTGACAGGTCAGTTTTCTGCGGCCAGAATTCAGTGAATTCCGGCCGCAGAAAGACCTGTCAGTGCACACAGTAGCCAGCCCTCACAATAGTGTCTTTTATAGTAGCCAGCCCTCCAAATAGTCTCTTATATAGTAGCCATCCCTCCAAATAATCTCTTATATAGAAGCCAGCCCTCTCCAGTAGTGTCTTATATAGTAGCCAGTCCTTTCAATGGTGCCCAATATAGTAGCCAGCCCTCACAATAGTCTCTTATATAGTAGCCAGCCCTCACAATAGTCTCTTATATAGTAGCCAGCCCTCCAAATAGTCTCTTATATAGAAGCCAGCACTCTCCAGTAGTGTCTTATATAGTAGTCAGCCCCTAAAATAGTCTCTTATATAGTAGCCATCCCTCCAAATAGTCTCTTATATAGAAGCCAGCACTCTCCAGTAGTGTCTTATATAGTAGTCAGCCCCTAAAATAGTCTCTTATATAGTAGCCATCCCTCCAAATAGTCTCTTATATAGAAGCCAGCACTCTCCAGTAGTGTGTTATATAGTAGTCAGCCCCTAAAATAGTCTCTTATATAGTAGCCAGCCCTCCCCAAGTGGAGTGGACTCTGTATGGACATCTTATGGGCAAACTGTATTGCAGAAATACTGTACCAGTGTTTTGGTGACCCTAGGTAAGACCACCACAGAGAATGTGCTTATGCGATAGTGATCTTAGTAGTCTCAGGTGGGCATGACGTTGCTGAAACGGTAATGAACTACTGTATACATCATGGCATATTATATTGTTAAACAGCCTATATATAAAAGCGCTTTTTGCAAAAAGAATCACAAGTGTTACAAACAGATGATTAAAGAACAAGAAAGTTATTGTGCAAGCTTCGATATTAAGAAACTGCACTCACGGTGTAAAAGAGAAATAAAGCCACATAAAACCACTAAACTTTAGGAAGGGGGATTTCTCAGACTCTTAATGTCCTGTGTATCATCGTCTGACCTCTCACCTAGAAGGCTAGAGATGGTACAGTCATGGTGGGGGGGGGTTGAATGTAGCTAAGCAGAAACCGCAAGGGTTGTTACCCATTGTAGGTTTTTCCACTCTACACAAGATCGTTTTTTCTATTTTTGATATTCTTGATATTCTAACATTAATTGGTTGATTATGAATTAACACTTTTCATTGTCTCTTATAGTCTGTACGGCAAATGCCAGGCAACTATTCCTATAAATAAACTAGCTTCCTTAGTTTAGGTTGAAAGGCTCTATATACGCAACTTGTGTATGTGTTATCACTCCCTGGCCAGTGGTCCCAGTGTTCTGAGGCCAGCAATTTGGTTTAATTTGGTTCTTACGGGCAACTGAGTCTGGGCTTTGACCTACCTAAATTTTTTTTGACTTTTGTTTTTGTGACTTTTACTTTTAAAACCCTCATAGCTACTATATCTGGCTGACATACACATCATCCAAACAATCATTTGGCAAATAGTTATTTACCACTTATTTTCCCTAATTATGTTTGTTCACGTCGTTTTAGTGAGAAGAGTGGGATAAGCAGCTTCCAGACACTTTTGTTGAAGCTTATCTCCATGAGCAATAAAGAACCAAATTAGTTAAAACCATCAAATTTTGTTTATAGAGACAGTAAAGCTCTATTTTAGATCCTGTTAAAATTGACAGGCTATGCCAATAAGCATCTAATGTGTAAAACTGGCTGTGACACGGTTTGTTATATTTAGAGAAGTCAAGTTGTGCTTATAATCATTGCAGCCACTCAAACTACACTGATAATAACGCGAAAATATAAAATAAATAGTCACTGCAAGAGATACAGGATATTTCAAGCACTGACAATAAGATAAAGAATAGTAACTGAACAGGTTATCTGCTGAAGATACTAAGGCCAAAACCCAGATGCAACAAACTGAACTTGTTTGACCCAACTTTCCATGGCTCAAAAAAAGATGTATGCAACATTTTTCTTATCCACTGTAACCAAACCAGATGGCAAATATATCAGATTAAAGGACATCCCTTTCCATCTCCTCGCTTCCAAGACGGCTGATATAAACAAGTCCCTATCTGCAACTCTGTAGCAACTTTGTAATGCTGGGAGGATTCATCACAATGGGGGACATTCATCAAGACTGACGTATTCGTACACCAGTCTAAAATAAAGCCCCTTTTTCCCAGCCAGATTTACTAAGAGGCACAGTCAGCTGGCCCTGCGCCTAGCGCAAGCATTTCGCTAAAATCTACACCTGCTTAGGCGCCGGCTGGATGAGCAGAGAGAGAGAGCTGCTGTCTGTCAGGGAGAGTGTTAGGCAGGGAATTAGTGTGCGGTTAGGCAGGAATCGGACACGAAGAACCCAACAGTCCTTCTAAGGGCTTAACATTTTTAAAACACTTTTTTTTGCCACTCTTGGCTGCTGGCTTGGACTTGTAGTGCAGCTGTCAGTAGTCAATTTGTCCTGTTGCTGACATTCTCTTGGCTGGCTGGGATCTGTAGTTCAGCTATACCTATCCTCACTGTGCTGTGTCCTGTGCATGTGCAAGCTGCCTCTGCTGTTTCCTGTCCATTTCCATCATTTTCTGAGATTTCTAGGTTTTCAGGCAACCTTCCCTGTGCAGAGCTTTGGTCCCCTGCAAAAATGCTCGAGTTTCTCATTGACTTCAATGGGGTTTGTTACTCGAAACGAGCACCCGAGCATCGGGAAATATTTGTCTTGAGTATCTAGCACTCAAACATTTTAGTACTAGCATTTTATATCTAGTTCTTACATGAATCCATACACATGCTGCAGAAGCAACCATATTTATATGAACAGAATGCAACATGTTATCAGTTTTTGAAATTTTTGCAAAAGCCACAAAAAAGCCATGGCAAACAGAGAAAAGCAAAGTAAGGGGGAGAAGAACTGGAACCGTGGATATCTCTGAAGCCGTTATGACCATGTGACAGAATGAGAGCACCATATGTATAAGAACTTCTGGAACTTCCTGCTACAAGAACATCTGCTATGCAAAATGTCTAAAATGATAGTTCTTAGTAAACATCTTGATCAGTTTGTATAAGCCGATTTACCCCATCAGAACGACAAGTCCCTCTCTCTACTGTTAACATAGGACTTGAATGCAGCGCCTGTAGTAGAGCAACCCAGCTACGACTCCCCATAGGCATAAATTTTGCAGCCATATGAATAGGCTTGAATTTCTTTATCCTCTTACAAAATATAAGATATCTGCAGAGAAGAAAAGAAAATTGTCTGTGTAAATATAAATATATGTGTGTGTGTGTATATGTATGTGTGTGTGTGTTTAATATTGTTGACATGGGAAACAATAGACTATGACTGTATGTACAGAGCAGAGGCAGAGGGTAACAATAGTTAGAGGTAGAAAGTACAACATTGGCCAGAAACTGGTATTTCTAGACATTCCAGGTAGCTTTACTGTAATGTGAGAATGCTCACCAGCTACTGCTGTTATATGTCACATAGCTCCTTATATTAGTTATAGGTGCAGGTGTATTTTAAAAGAAGAGTCGTCTTCCAGCCTTGTGTAATCTGATCTAACTACATATAAATGTTTTACTTTAACTTTTTTTTGTAGTTTCTTAAATATTTATTGGGACTTACCCGTTGATTAGAAAAATAGACATTTTGTAGACTAAAAGAATAGACCTGTGCCCTCATAGTGGTAGGAATTGTGTACCCCAGCTAGATTTCCATTGGAAGGAGCAAATAGTTTATTGATCTTACTGATCTAGTACTGAGCTAGGGAATGATAGAGCTGTGGTAGTATAAAGCCACTGGCTGTCCCGATGGTTGGTAACCTCCGGAGGAGTTTTAGGTTACTTGGCCACTTGTCACGAAGGGGAGATAACCCAAGTGTACAGTGGTGTGTCAGTGCAGGTGCTAACAGAGCAGACTTCTGCATTACAGTAAAAATATGGTACTTTGCTGAAGGATAACTCAAGGCGAATAGTACACGTGATGGAAAAAAGTACATGCTGACAGTGAGGTAGAACCAGTGCTTGTAGTAATAGGTGCTTTGTAGTAGAGAGACAGGAGGAGAGGGGTTGCCAGAGAAGCCCTGCCCAAGTGCTGTGCTGGAACAGGTGTAGAAATAGAAGCGATAAGAAGATACTGGTACTTACAGATGCCTATACTAGCTCTGAACTGCCTTATTCCCCCTAGTTGCAGTTTACCTGTCTTAGTGGGTAATACAAGCCCTAGTCATCGGTTATCTGGGTGTAGCAGACTTCCGAGGTTTTCCAGTCATCTTGCACTATGCAGTAGGATACATAGACCTTTGCACAGTAGCTTTGTCCTACTGAGGTCAGTTCCCCTTGCTTCAGTTAACTGCCCTGCACATTTTAGAGAGGTTCCTGGTTGGCAAGGTGTTTCCTAGGTGGCTTATCTCCTATTTTTTTGTAGCTTAGCACTGCATAGTTACTTTAGATACTTGCATAGAGAATAAAGTCTTCAGTTGCTATCTCTGGTCCCTGTCAGGGGTCCGGGCCAAAGCCAGGCCCTGGCTTAACTTCTGCAGAGACTGGTTTGTTTGTTTTCTCTCACACTGAAAACTATATATATATATATATATATATATATATATATATATATATTTGAAAAAAAAAAAGCATATAGTTAGATAGGGCTTGTCATCAGGATTTCTGACATACATTTAATATCTCCATAGTACTTTCCAGCACTGAGATATAAGCCTTTTTGTTAATATCTTCATGAGGCGAGAACATCGAGGGGGAGTTCCCCAGCACAGCAAGAGCTGAGATAATTCCAGTCTATGTCTCCTTTTTCTAATGGTTGTCAGTCAAACAAGGTATGCAGATGTAAGCAGGTACAAGAGTGGTGAATGGGGACATACGCTGGACTTACCTGGGCTTTCAACCCCTTGGAGAACACCTCCTGGGCTTTTGAGCCTCATTTACATGTTAACAAAAATTATATTTTAGCACTAGAAAGGACTATTGAGACATAAAAATATGCATGAAATCCTGTTTGCTGCAGCTAAAAGTCTGAAGTATATACAAATTGTATATGTACTGTACATGTATTGTGGTCTTGTAATGTGTAAAAGCCTGTCTGTCTTAATATTATTACATATTGTAGATTCTGCTTCTATATGAAACAACTCAGATAACTAAGAGCTTGTGACTTAGCGGCATTTCTGAGCCCAAAACTTTTTACCCCCCAGACTATAAAGTGTCTGAAGTATTCAAATATTTTTTTTACACTTGGGCCATTTAAAAAAAAAATAATTTTCCACTATTTTCAATTTTTCCATGCTTTTTTGAACTATAGCAAACCTATAGCCCAAGCAACAGCTTTTTTTTAATTGGGTGTATTTACGGTTCTAAATATGTTGCAAAAGAATGCCTAAGGGGCCTATTCCACAGGGCGATAATCGGCCAAATCGGCCCGATTCGGAATAGAGAAAACGATCAGCCGATGATCGTTGTCATCGGCTGATTGTTCATATAGGTTCAAACCTAAAATCATCGGTCGCCACCTGCGCATCGCTACGTGGAATAGCGGTGCGCGGCGGGTGACCGACGATCTCACAGGCACCATGCATTACCTGTCCAGGCGCAGGTATTCTCCTTCTTCTGCAGCAGCTTCGGAGCGGCTTGTCTGAACTGACAGAGCGCTCAGCCAATCACTGGCCGGGAACGCCGTGGCCAGTGACTGGCTAAGCTGTCTGACAGCTCAGTCAGGCCGCTCCGAAGCTGCTGCGGCGCGGGACTGGGAGGAGACCTGGCCTGGACAGGTAATGTATGAAACAAGGGCTGCAAGGACATCAGTAACGATGTCCCTGCAGCCCTCACTAAACGATTGTCGGGCCATGGAACAGGCCCAGTAAACGAGCGCAGATCTAGCAGATCCGCGCTCGTTTACATTGTTGATCGGGGTTAATGGGACCCTAAGGCTACGTTGTCTTTCTTTTGCTCTTTGACGGACGCCTTCAAGGGTATGTTCATATCTCGTTTTTAGCCGCGCGTCGGGCTACACGGCAGAAATCAGTGAAAAAAGGATGCTGCCGTGCAGCCGACGGCCACATTGACTTTAATGAGCAGTAGTCGAGCAGTAGTCGACCACGCTTTTGAGTCCTGCACAAAAGCCGTGTACGTCCCGCAAATGAGCCGAACACAGTCACATAATGACACCGTCCTGCTCATTAAACTCAATGTGGCCGTCATGTGGCCACCGGCCGCATGTCGGGCTGCACGGCAGCATCCTTTTTTCACTGATTTCTGCTGTGTAACCCGACGTGCGGCTAAAAACGAGATATGAACATACCCTAAGAGTTTAAATAACGGCTGTGATTATACAAATAACAGCTGTTATTTGGCCTCAAATTGATGGCTCTCCTAAAAGCCGCCAAAAAATGATGTTGTGGGAACATAGCTTAATTAATTATATGGCCATAAAATAAATATGTGGAGAATAGGGGACATTTCTGGGACTTTTTTGAGCTGTAACACTGTTTTTAGGCCAATTTACATCTAAAAGAAATTGAGCAAGTAGTGAGAGTTTGGCCACATACTGAGTGCATAACTTTGATTATATTGTACAATGGCCTCTGTTAAGGGGTGGTATAAATAAGATACTGCAGCAAGTGAGAAGTCAGTTTTTGAAGTTTATATCTTGGAAGGAGGAAAAATGTTAGTCTAAGGATCTTGGTAACTTTGACAAGGGCCAAGACGAGATAGCTATATGACTGGGCCATTGCATCTTCAAAATGGCAGGTTTTGTGCGATGTAGTGGTTAGCACCTACTAAAAGGGATCAAAGAAGAACATAATTATGCTGGCTATAAAAGAAAGATGTCAGGACACACAATGCATCACGGCTTGCTGCATATGGGACTACAAAGTCCAATGTAGAGGAAGGTTGCCTGACTTTATGAACTACATTTTTGTACAGGTTTGTGTGTGTGTGTGTATATGCGTGCGTGCGTGCATGTCACTTGGGGAACAGAAGGGACCTGGATGCACAATACGAAGAAAGCAAATTAGCAGATACTCAAATCACTCTTCTCCTGGGAAAAGTAGATGCAGAAATCCATGTTCTTGCTGGCAAAGCAATTACATTTCTGAAAAAAGTCTTCCATGGGTAAATTCACCCAAAGACAGGAAATATTGGCTCACCTTCATGGAGTTCTAATGAATTTCTTTATTACCTAAACACACACAGTAATCCTGCTTAACCAGTTTAATATTCCAATAAATTATGATGAGATAGAAAAGATCATGTGAAAGCCAGAATCCAACAGAAACCCCTTGTTGTCCAGCAAAAAGAAAAGGAAACTTTACCAAGTTCAATGATTTCTGTATTCCAATACTTTTAACTAATTATTATACTACAAATATTGCTGAATATATGAATATACACCTACACACACACACACACACATATATATATATATATATATATATATATATATATATACACCTCATACATACATATATACACCTAATACATATACCTTATACCTAATACTTATACCTATACATATATACACCTAATACCAAATTGTACCTAGGGTACCACAAAACTATCTATATATTTTTTCTTCTACAAATCTATTGACACCCCTCTCCCCCTAAAATATATATTTAACAAAAAAATTAGCAAAAACCGCAAAACTTTATTGATGGCCAAAGCCATTGCTTAAAAACAATAAAAAACATAAATGTGAAGCCAGATGACTGGACTTCACATCAGAAAAAGTGCAATAGCGTATCAGTAAAGACTGGATGTTATAATAATAGGTGGTCTGGTAAAAGAACACTATATAGCCGACCAAATATAAACTATAAATGTATAATCTATATTATATACGTTTGCAAACAGGATGTCAATGGGCTACACCATACAGCCTAGTATGAAATAAATAACAATAGACAACAATAGTACAGTGGTATCTTGGTTTAACCCCTTAAGGACAGAGCCTGAAATGGCCTTAATGACAGAGACAAATTTTATGAATATGACCAGTGTCACTTTATTCATTAATAACTTCGGGATGCTTTTACCTATCCGGCTGATTGTGAGATTGTTTTCTCGTGACATATTGTACTTTACATTTCTGGTAAATTGGAGTCGATACTCATAACAAATCTTTATGAAAAAAAACCAAATAATGTGAAAAAATGTGAAAAAATGCATTTTTCCAACTTTGAAACTTTTTTGCGTATACAGAAAGTGGTTATACCACATAAATTATATATTAAATAGCATTAGCAACATGTCTACTTTATGTTGGCGGCATTTATTAAACTATCTTTCATTTTTTTTAGACAATAGGAAGCTTAAAACATTAGCAGCAAATTTCCAAATTTTCAGTAAAATTTCAAAATCAGATATTTTTAGGGACCTGTTCAGGTTTAAAGTGTATTTGAGGGGCCTGTATGTTAGAAAGCCCCACAAAGCACCCCATTTCAGAAACTGCACCCCCCACACTCTGCAAAAGCATATCTAGAAAGTGTTTTAACCCTTTAGGGGAGTCACAGAAATAAAAGTGTGTAAGGAATTTGAAAATTTTAATTTTCTGTGCAGAGATTTTATTGTAATCCAATATTTTTCATAATTATAAACCTATTACCAGAGAAATGCACCCCAATAATTATTGTCCCGTTTCTGCAGTTTATAGAAATACCCCATATGTGACCCTATTGCGCTATTTGACGCAACCACAAGCCTCAGATATAAAGGAGCGCCTAGTGAATTTCAACGCCTCCGTTATATTTGGTCATTTCTGACTGTACCACTTCAGGTTGGCAGAGGCTCTGGGGTGCCAAAACCTAAAAAACACCCCTAAAGGGACACCATTTAGAAAACTACACCCCTCAAGGAATGTAACAAGGGGTGCAGTGAGCATCTGGACCCCATAGGTGCTTCACAGATTTTCCGAACAATATGGCGTGAAAAAAGAAAAATTTATTTTTTACACTAAAACGTTGTTCTAGCCTTCAATTTTTCATTTTCTTAAAGGGATAAGAGGCAAACAAAGACAAAAAAAGTGTAGCGCAGTTTCTCCCGAGTACGGAAATACCCCACATGTGGCGATAGAGTGCCAAGGGGGCGCAGGACGAGCCTCCAAAGGGAAGGAGCGCCAATTGGCTTTTGGAAGCTGAATTTCACTGAAAAGGATTTCAAGGGCCATGTCGCATTTACAGAGCCCTCGTGCTGCCAAGACACTGGAAACCCCCCACAAGTGACTCCATTCTGGAAACTACACCCCTCAAGGATGGCGTTCATCATCCATTCTAGCCAAATCCAACCTCCAAAATCCAAATGACGCTCCTTCCCTTCGGAGGCTTGCCCTGCATCCACATGGCGCTTTATGTCCACATGTGGGGTATTTACGGACTCGGGGGAAATTGCTCTACACATATTGTGTGTTTTTTTCTCTTTTAACCCCTTGTGAAAATGATAAATTCAAAGCTAAACCAACATTATAGTGTAAAAAATGTAATATTTCATTTTCACGCCACATTGTTCCACATTTGTGCCCATCACCAGTGGGGTCCATATGCTCACTACACCCCTTGTTACATTCCTTGAGGGGTGTAGTTTCCATAATGGGGTCACTTGTGGGGGGTTTCAACTGTCTTGGCAACACAGAGGCCTTTTGAATGCAACATGGCCCCTCAAAATCCATTCCATCCAAATCCAGCCTTCAAAAACCAAATGGCGCTCCTTCCCTTCGGAGGCTTGCCCTGCACCCGCACGGCGCTTTATGTCCACATGTGGGGTATTTACGGACTCGGGGGAAATTGCTGTACACATTTTGTTTTTTTTCCCTCTTTTAACCCTTTGTGAAAATGATAAATTCAAGGCTAAACCAACATTATAGTGTAAAAAATGTAATATTTCATTTTCACGCCACATTGTTCCACATTTGTGTCCGTCACCAGTGGGGTCCATATGCTCACTACACCCCTTGTTACATTCCTTGAGGGGTGCAGTTTCCATAATGGGGTCACTTGTGGGGGGTTTCAACTGTCTTGGCAACACAGGGGCCTTTTGAATGCAACATGGCCCCTCGAAATCCATTCCATCCAAATCCAGCCTTCAAAAACCAAATGGCGCTCCTTCCCTTCGGAGGCTTACCCTGCACCCGCATGGCGCTTTATGTCCACATGTGGGGTATTTCCGTACTCAGGGGAAATTGCTCTACACATTAAATGTTTTTTTTTATCTTTTAACCCCTTGTGAAAATGAAAAAATCATGACAAGATTAATGATTTAGAGTAAAAATTTTACAAAAATTACACTAAATGTTGGTCTAGCCTTGATTTTTTTCCATTTCTACAAGGGGTTAAAAAAGAAAATGAACACAAAACGTGTAGGGTAGTTTCCCCTGAGTACGAAAATACCCCACATGTGGATATAATGTGCCATATGGGCACAGGGCAAGTCACCAAAGGGACAGAGCGCCATTTAGAGGCTGGAATGGAGGATGGAGGCCACGTCGCAATTACAAAGCTCCTGTGCTGCCAGGACAGTAGAAACCCCCGACAAGTGACTCCATTCTGGAAACTACACCCCATAAGGAATCTAACAAGGGGTGCAGTGAGCATATGGACCCCACTGGTGACGGGCACTTACGTAGAACATGTGCCGAGAAAATAAAAAATACAATTTTTTTCATTTTCACGTCCCAAATGTGGCCGTCACCAGGGGGCCATATCCCCGCTGCCCCACTTGTTAGATTCCTTATCGGGTGTAGTTTCCAGAATGGGGTCACTGGTCGGGGGTTTCTACTGTCCTGGCCGCACAGAGGCTTTGTAATTGCATCATAGCATCCTCTAATCGGAATGGCGGCCATACCTACTTAGCTGGGGAAAAGGGACAATTCTAATTTATTTGGGGGTATTAGGCCAATTATTAGTTTATAAGGTTGGAAATGACAGGTGTCCATCAAATTCAACCTGTGTTGATCCAGAGGAAGGCAAAAAACCCTCGTGAGGCAGACGACAGTAGCCTCATCACAGGGGAAAAATTCCTTCCCGACTCCATAATGGCTATCAGAATAATCACTGGATCAACGTGACCCCTGAAATGGGAATAAGGGACAGAATTTAGATAATGTAGAACCCCAGTGACGTGTGGTGCGCCTTGGAGCGATCCAGTATGCAGAGGCCGGGGGGATCAGGACAGGTGTCACACTGGAAAATGGCGTCCTTTCTGATCCCCCTGTTACGCCACACTCTGCACTTCTTCTGGGGTCTCCTGTTCTCCAGTGTGGGGGACGTCACCTGGAAAATGTTGTCCTGGTGCGATACGGGGTCCCTCATATCCAGAAGCGCTGGGTCCGCTCCATGGCTGCTAAATATTAGGGCGCTATTACTACTTCTGATATGTTCGGATCGTGCCGCAAGCTACAGGGCAGCGAGGGACCGGAAGAGGGGGTGCTGGTATAAAAGTTATCCCCGTACAGGTGGTAACCTTTATCCAGCAGTGGGAAGATCAGTTCCCGGACGATCTTCCCACTAACTCCGAGGATGGGGGGGGGGAGGGGGCATCTGGGGGCTGCATTCGGGTGTCCCTTCCTACATACATTTTAAGGGTACATGCACACTGCGGAATCGCGACAGATAACCCTTCGTGCATTCCACAGCTGGCACCCACCGGCGGAGTGATGCAGGCGCACGTCTCCATCCGTGTCATAGACTCCATTCTATGCACGGGCGGATTACGCTCTCCGTCCAACGTGTTCATTCTTTGGACGGACGATGGATTCCGCCCGTGCATAGAATGGAGTCTATGACACGGGTAGAGACATGCGTCCGCATCAGTCCGCCGGCGGGTGCCAGCTGCGGAATGCACGAAGGGTTATCCTTCGCCATTCTGCAGTGTGCACATACCCTAAATCTGTAAGTGTACCCTGAGGTACTCTCACAGAGTTTGTAGAATTTCACACCATACCGTGATCTCTTATTGGGACGGTACTGGCGGAAAAGACGTGTCTGGGGGGCAGCGTACGCTACGCTACCCCCAGACACGTCACTGGATGATGAGGATGATGAGGATGAATGGAGGAAAGAAGGATCCCCCCATTCATCCTCACTGGCTGTTTTGGTGTCGGAGGCAATAATAACGTATGCGTCTGACGCCGAAAACACCCTGGGGGCCATCTTTATATGGGGATTGGTATATGGGGTATGTAGTGGTGTAGTGTCAAACTTTATTCAATGTAGTGTGGTGTAATGTAGTGTTTCTTACGTGTTTTTTTACAGTAAGTATAAAAAAAAAAACCTACGCCAACAAAGGAGTTGCTGATAAATGCCGCACTTATGTGCGGCACTTATTAGCAGACTGTGGCAGTAGAATATAGAAAAAAAACACCCTACGCCAAAAAGGAGGAGTTGCTGATTAGCAGCGCACTTTCGTGCGATGCTGATCAACACTCAGCGGCGATAGGGTGCGGAAAATATAAAAAAAAAAATTTGAAAAAAAAAAAAAAAATTCTACATTCTGAACATCCCTGTAGCTGCTGATAAGTGTATTACACATATCAGCCGCTAGAGGGCAGCAGAGCGCAAAATACGGAAAAAGCCGACGCTGGAGCCGAAAATAGCCGAGAGAAGCCGAACGTGACGTCACGGAAGAAGCCGAAGACCCAAACGAAGACGAGGACGCCGCGAACCCGGAAGACGCCGATCAGGAGCCCGGGACAGGTGAGTAATGTACAGATACCTGCTCTGGACCCCTCGGCTACCTAGCTGAGGGGTCCAGGGCAGGTATTTACTATATTGTGGGACTCTGATCACCGTGCCACCGGCCCGATCGCCGTGAATGGCCGGCCGGTACCGGCCGGCCGTTCACGGCGATCGGGCCGGTGGCACGGCGATCACCATTACTTTTTACAGTAATGGCGGTCGGTGCCGTCCTCGGACAGCACCGACCGCCATTTTTTTCCGGGTCATCGGGTCGCCGATGACCCAGAAAGGTTCCGATCGCCGCTATTGGCTGATCTGAATTGATCAGCCTATAGCGGCGATCGTAAGCACGGGGGGTGTTAACCACCCCCCGTGCCGAGAAGCTATGATGGCCTGCTATGATTTATAGCAGGCCATCTTCCCCGACCGCTGTGTGTGAACACGCAGCGATCGGGGAAACATCGGGCGTAAATTTACGCCCTGATGCGCCAAGTACCAGGGCGCGAGGGCGTAAGTTTACGCCCGATGTCGTTAAGGGGTTAAGAGTAACTTGGTTTAAGAGCATTGTTTTGGTTTAAGAGCTCCCTGTACTGTGTAGAAGGGTGAGTTGGGGAGGGTCATGGTCTGCATAGCGGGGTCTACAGCACTGTACTCTGACCCAGGAAGTCTCCCTCACCTTCCAAATCATGGCAGATCCACTTCAGGCTGGGGCTTACATCAGGGGACAGGACTGTGGAGGTAATTTCCTCATAGCTGTAATTACTCTCTCCCTGGACAGGGACTACTGCATGTATGTGCCCATATCTGCCCTGCTCATTCCTTCATGATCCCTGCAGTCTCTGTCTGTCCTGATTGGTTCATGCTGAACACACACCCCTTCCCCATTGCTGTCATGTGACCACACAGACCTCTGGCAGCAGCCCCGCTTCTCTATTCTAGCCTGTTATACTACGTTACTGCATTATGGGGATCTGCAGTTCCATCCTGTATCTACAAACTGCTGCTGTATTATCAGGTTTATGCCCTCACTATCCATTATACTCCACATGCTGTTTGTTATACTGTACAGTAATTTATATTATCACATATTCAGCTGTTTCTGAATGTTTGTTTCATTTGTTTCACATGTTATTCAGAATATAAAATCATTATTTTGGGGTGTGGAACCAATTGTCTGCATATCAGTGATTTCTTTGGTTTAAGAGTGGATTTGGATTACAAGCACAGTCCTTGAACGAATTGTGCTTGTAATGCAAGGCACCACTGTATTACATAGTATTTCATAACTACCACCAAGTACCCAGGTACTACAGATTCTAAGAGTGTGGCCACCACCTCAAACTCTAAAGCTATGTTCACACTACGTAGGTTCTGTAGTAATCACGGACGTTGTAATAACGGCCGTGATTTCTACGGTAGTTACGTAGTGCTGCCTTCTGAGGAATCCCAGCCGGAGTGCACACACATAGTATATTCGACACGACCAAATCACCCGCCTCTAAACTCCTAACACTAGCCTCCTCCTTTGGCCTTACACAGTGGTCCTCTATGGCCACTCACAAAAAGGGCCACACACTGGACCTCATCTTCTCCCGCCTCTGCCCCATACTTGACCTCACTAGCACATCTCTCCACATCTCTGACCACAACCTCCTAACTTTCTCGTTTCTCCTCTCTTTATCTGCCCCCCCAGTCCAGAAACTTGCCCACCCTCGCAGGAACTTCAGAAACCTCAACATTCAAACACTCTCTGACTCCCTTCTGCCTCTCTCCACCATACACTCTCTGAACGACACTGACACCGACCTTCTACAACTCCACAATAACCTCAGCCCTCGACTCTGTTGCCCCTCTCACGAAAAAGACAACACGAAGCACGAACAGACAGCCTTGGCACACCGACCTAACCAAACAACTAAGGAGAGTGTCCAGAGCTGCTGAGCGGCGCTGAAAGAAGACCGACTCTGAGGAACACTTCCAAACATACAGGAGAGCACTCGAGTTCAAATCTGCCCTCACCTCTGCTAAACAGGAGTACTTTTCTTCCCTCATATCTTCCTTATCTCACAACCCTAGGCAACTGTTTAACACCTTCAACTCTCTTCTCTGCCCCCCACTGCCACCCCCCACATCCCTAATCTCTTCTGAGGACTTCGCCACATTCTTCAAGCAGAAAATCGATGACATCAGGGTAAGCTTCACCTCACAGTCCCCTCAGCCCCCCTTCATGCCTGTCTACTGCCCGTCCCCACTAACTCACCTCTCCACCATCACAGAAGAACATCTCTCCAAACTACTCTCCACATCACATCTCACCACCTGCACACTTGACCCAATTCTATCCCACCTTATCCCCAACCTCTCCTCAGCACTTGTCCCAGCACTAACCCATCTCTTCAATCTATCACTAACTTCTGGCGTCATTCTATCTCTATAAAAACATGCAGCCATCACACCCATCCTCAAAAAGCCATCCCTTGATCCTACCTCCTTATCCAGCTACCGCCCCATCTCTCTTCTCCCCTTTGCCTCAAAACTCCTGGAACAACATGTCTACCATGAACTTTCCTCCCATTTTTCATCCAACTCGCTTTTTGACTCCCTGCAATCTGGCTTCCGCCCCCACCACTCCACAGAAACCGCCCTCACCAAAGTGGCTAATGACCTGCTGACTGCCAAAACCTCGCGCCAATACTCTGCTCCTTCTCCTTGACCTATCTTCTGCCTTCGACACAGTTGACCATTATTTCCTCTTACAAATCCTCTCATTTCTTGGTGTCACTTGCCTAGCCCTCTCCTGGATCTCCTCTTACCTCTCCAACCGCACTTTTAGTGTCTCCCATTCTCACACCACCTCCTCTCCTCGTCCCCTTACTGTTGGTGTTCCCCAAGGCTCTGTACTCGGGCCTCTTCTCTTCTCCATCTACACCTCTGGCCTGGGACATATCATACAGTCCCACGGCTTCAGCTACCACCTCTACGCCGATGACACTCAGATCTACCTCTCTGGTCCGGATGTCACCTCTTTGCTATCCAGGATTCCAGAGTGTCTATCGGCCATATCCTCCTTCTTCTCCTCCCGCTTTCTAAAACTCAACATGGACAAAACAGAACTTATCATCTTTCCCCCATCTTGCTCCACACCGCCTTCTAATCTGTCAATCATTATCAATGGCTGCACTCTGTCCCCTGTCCCCCAAGTCCGCTGCCTTGGGGTCACCTTTGACTCTGCCCTGTCCTTTAAACCACATATTCAGGTCCTGACCACCTCCTGCCACCTTCATCTCAAAAACATTTCCAGAATCCGCTCTTTCCTCACCCCTGACTCCACCAAACTATTGGTACATGCTCTCATTATCTCCCGCTTGGACTACTGTGACATCCTCCTCTCTGGCCTTCCAGCTAACTCCCTTGATCCCCTCCAGTCTATCCTTAACACTGCTGCCCGACTAATCCACCTTTCCCCTCGCTATGCCTCAGCCTCTTCCCTCTGCCAATCCCTCCACTGGCTCCCCATTGCCCAACGTATTCACTTTAAACTGTTGACCATGACGTACAAGGCCATCCACAACCTGTCCCCTCCGTACATCTCTGACCTGATATCCCGCTACCGTCCCTCACGCAACCTTCGATCCTCCAGTGACCTCCGTCTGCGCTCCCCCTTGCTCGTACCTAGCACAACCGCCTCCAAGACTTTGCCCGAGCCTCCCCCATACTCTGGAACTCGCTACCCCGACACATCCGTCTCTCATCCACCATCATGTCCTTCAAAAGTAAACTGAAAACCCATCTCTTCAAACTAGGCTACAACATACAATAACTCTGCATCACACTTAAATGGCTGCACTTTACCTCCTGTTTCTCTCCCTATACCCTATAGATTGTGAGCCCTCGCGGGCAGGGTCCTCTTCCCCCATGTACCAGTCTGTCTTTTGCCTTCATGTAATGTTTTCTGATCTTGTATTGTTCCTGCCTGTTGCCTTTCTATTGTATAGCGCTCTGGAATTAAGGGCGCTTTATAAATAAATAATAATAATATATTCCCCCCCCGGCTTGGATGCATGTCAGTTTTCTGCGGCTGCTATTCATTGAATAGCGGCCACAGAAAACCCTGTCAGTTCACACAATGGAGCGTGCAGCTCCAGTCCACATGCTCCATTGTGTGCAGCGGGGAATTCGGATGCGGGCACGCAGGGATCTGCCCACAACTGAATTCAGCGGCGTTAAAGATCATCATTGCAGTACCGGCCGGGATGATCTTTTCTGAGACTGGCCGTTCCGGTCTCATACAGCGTGTGAACATGGCCTAACACTGTTTCGCTTCATATGCTTCCTCAAGGAGTGCTGAGATGCAGACCCCAGTGCAGTTTATATACACATCTTTAAGGTGTTATCCAGGATTAGAAATAAACACTGCAAATTTCTTCCCAAAACAGCACCCCCCTTGTCCTCAGGTTGTGTGTGGTATTAAAATTCAGCTCTGTTCACTTCAGTGGAACTGAGCTGCAAAGCCCACACCTAAACTGTGACAAGAGAGGTGCTGTTTCTGGAAGAAAGCGGCCATGTTTCTCTATGCCTAGATAACCTCCTTAGTATATAGGCAAAATCAGTTACGTAACTTTTGCTCTCACCATGCATATGCTACCAACAGGGCCATTTTTAAAGCTTGTGCTGCCCTATGCACTGAAACAGCTACCCCTCCGCCCCTTCACTATTAGGGGGATTCGACATGCACCATAATTTTTTACATGCAGATTTTATTACAGATCCACCATGGAAATCAGTCACAAATGCACAATATAATGGGAATGCTGTGGCTCCACGTTTGCGTGTGAATTTTGTGGCAGTTCTGACCCATGTGGATTCAACCAAAGGGGGATTTTTTTTTCTCCAGGCTCCAGCATGGTGGCAGCAGCTACATCAAAGGCATTTATCATTTTTTTAACTCGTTCCCAGACAGAAGCAGATAAACATGGGAGGGTCACATGATGCCTCCTGTTCGTCCCACGTCATCCACACACAAACAAAATCATCCACACCTTCCTGACAAATAATACAATAACATTAATATAAAACAATACTTAGAATAAAAACTTAAGCCTTAAAGGGAAATTAACAGCTGGTTAGAAGAATCTAGCCCGCTGTTATGTATCTGTAGGACTAAACATCTGCAAGAACACTTTTCACTGACACAGAAGACATCACCAAATCTATGTACAGTGGAACCTTGGTTTAAGAGTAACTTGGATTGAGAGCGTTTTGCAAGAAGAGCTCACAGTTTTTCAAAATTCTAACTTGGTTTAAGAGCATTGCCTTGGTTTAAGAGCTCCCTATACTGGGTGGGAGGGGGAGTGGCAGGGTCTGCATAGCGGGGTCTACAGCACTGTACTCTGACCCAGGAAGTCTCCCTCACCTTCCAAATCATAGCAGATCCACTTCAGGCTGGGGCTTGCATCAGGGGACAGGACTGTGGAGGTAATCTCTCCATAGCTGTAACCCCTCTCTCCATAGACAGAGAGTGCTGCATGTATGTGCCCATATCTGCCCTGCTCATTCCTCCATGCTCCCTGCAGTCTCTGTCAGCTCTTGTGTTTCCCATCCTCTTCATTATGGTACAGTAACTTATAATATCACATATTCTGCTGTTTCTAAATATTTGTTTTACCCGTTATTCAGAATAAAAAAATCATTATTTTTGGGGTCTGGAACCAATTGTCTGCATTTCAGTGATTTCTTATGGGAAAATTTACTTTGCTTTAAGAGTGAATTGGGTAAGCGCGATCCCGGAACGAATTATGCTCGTAATTCAAGGCACCACTGTATTTGTAAATTGCTGCAGCGTTTGGCCTTAGCTTAGAAACAAAAGAAATGCACAATGGCTCCGGGTATGCTTGTTTGTATTATGATCCTTTATGTTTTAGTCACTCATAATTTAGAAAAGAAAGAGGGATAAAAGCAGACAATTTTAAAAGGAAAAAGAGCAAGAAAATGAAGAGTGAACAAAAAAAGTGTTTTGATGGCAGGAAAAAGTGTTTGTGACTGTACTGGTTGCAAGAAACCACTGAACTGTAATCATCCAATATATATTGTGGAACTGTCTAGTCCTCAACCCCCTGTGCCACTCCCCAATGACACAAAGATAGACTACACAAGTACAAATCCGCCATCTAGTGGTGCAGTTTTATGTTTCGTACACTCTGAGGCTCAGGAAAATTGATGCATAGAAATACATGTAAATGTAAGTTTTCACAAGAATGATTCACAATTGCAGGCCAAGTGCTGGTGGTTATTCATGTTCTGTACCTAAATGTCAGACATTTCCATTAAATTAAAAGAGATCTAGATGCTCATTTTCATGATATACGCAAGATGAAAGGGTATGTCATATAGTCAAGATGTCCATACTGCCAATATAGGCAGAATCATATGTCTCTATACATAGGGGTGTGGCATAAAAAATATGGATATGGAACAAATGTCAACATGGTAATAACTCTTGATGATTTTAAGAGGTGAACACTTAATTCTTTTTATTTTTGAAGTTCACTGTTACTTTTTTTTTTACTCTCAGACAACCTCCTTTAATAGGCTGCCTCTGGCGATTAAATTTCCATACTACTTTCCTGTTCAAAATCCACAGTATATCAACACCAAATTGTCATGGGGCAACACCAAATTGTTGCAGGTCAATTTCCACATGGATTTTTTTGCCTCTCATAGGTGAGATTTTCAAAATCTCATTCACTTTGCTGCAACTATAAGGGCTGCTGGAAAACCCTCTGCGTGGCCCTTACCTACGTATGTATTCTTAAAAAAACAAACCTTAAAACTTTTTTTTTTCTTCAAACAGTTACATTTTGTGCAGGGATCAGTAAGAAATTGTAACACTTCTGAGGAAATAAGCTACTGAATTCAGGTATACCTTGGAATAACAAGAATAATTGATATCATGAATGCATTTTGTTGTGTGCACACCAGGTGGCGACATGTTTCTTGTTGTTATGTATAAATCTGTCAAGAAAGGATAGAACTACAGGTAAATCATCAATGAATTTGCAAAGAATTATTAGAAGACATGTTTATTTTGCTAGGAAGAAGAAAAATGATCTGCTGCCAGATACCTCTGATAAGTTATCTCACAAGAAAACAAGATCAGACATGTTGAAAGCCAAAATTTGTCTAGTCCCTTTTTCCCCCAATGAGTTTCTCTTCTGACTTATATCTAAAGACTATGGCTAGCTCTCGTGTGGAATATTTACTATGTTGTAGATAATGCAAAAATAGGCAATTTAAAAAAAAAAAAAACTTTTTTTTTTTTTTTTGCATTACTTAGTTTAGCATTTTCACCTTCTTCTGCTGTAGTGTTATTAGTGGTTGCCTAGGATCCCGAGCACCACTCTCACTGGTATGTATGTCCCAGAACATCTCGCTGGTATGTATGTTTTTAATTTTTACTATGTCTCCCTCTGACATCCTACATGTCTCCAGGGCTTGGACTGTCCCTAGAGGCATGTGTAATGTCAGATGGAGACACAGTGGAGCCAAGCTCATTCGTACCCCTCCTCCCAGCCCCCTGGGCGCCAAACCATGAAGTGAGAGTGGGACATGGCAGGGCCGAACTGAAAAGGGGAAGATAGGACAACTCATTTTAAAGGAGTTATACAGGGACCAGAAAGAGGTCAGTAGTGAAAAAAGCACCATCCCCATCGCAGCCGTGGTGAATCTGGTAGGAGAGTACAACTTTTTATGTTTCTTGGGTGTTTTTCTTTTTTTATCCCAGTATGGCCCCTTTAAAATAATAAAGGCAACAGACAAACCCTTTAGATTTTTGTAAATTACAAGACTATGGGTACCTGTCCCCAAAATTCTTCACAATAGTATTTTATTGTTGAGGCTGAGGTGCTGAGACCCGCACCTCTTCTTAACCTCTTCAGGACCCACGACGTATCGGTATGTCATAGATCCCTGTCACTTAAGGACTTATGACGTACCGGTTCGCGGGTCCTTTAAACGATCGCCGCGTGATGTCACGCGGCAATTGCGGGAGCATGGCTGCTGTTTTCTACAGCAGACCATCTTCCCTTCACACGGAGGGGGAAGTTTTACACCCCCCCCCCCCCCGTGACGCCGATCGCCACGATTGGCTGATCATTTCTGGCCAGCCAATCGCGGCTATGCATGTGAATTCCGGGTCATGTGACGCTGGTGACCCGGAATTCAGCGGTGATTGGCGGTGTCCGTGAAACTGCCAGTCACCATTATGCCTGGAGGCAGGGCTGTATTAACAGCTGCTGCTGCCCTAGGCACTAAACCTGAAGACGCCCCATCTTCACGCACCTATTGGCGATACCAGACCGATACCACCATACCCCCCACCACTCTGGAAAAGACACCAAATTTACTTGCAAGTCTGAACGGGAGGAGGGAAACTAAAAAAATAGAAACAAAAAAAAAATGTTCTTTCCCCCTGCTCCCTGGTGCTGCCCCCCTGCAAGGTGCAGCCCTAGGCACCAGACCACGGGTGCCTAGTGGTAAATACGGCCCTGCCTGGAGGGGGTATGTTGCCGGTCTGCGGGGATCCTGATCGCCCTGATTGGCCGGTTGCCACCGGCTGGCCAATCTCGGAAGAATGTGATTCATTGATCCCTCCCTGCTCGCTGATCCTGAGGCAAGCAGGGAGGGATCAATGAATTACATTGCCCGGTTCAGGGTTCCTGCCGTCCCCGTTTTGCCCCCATGTGTCACCAGCATCCCACTCCTCATCCACCCTGCTCCCCTGTCATCCTGCCACCCTGCTCCCCTGCCACCCTGATCCCCTGCCACCCTGATCCCCTGTCATCCTGCCACCCTGCTCCCCTGTCATCCTTCCACCCTGATCCCCTGCCAACCTGCTCCCGTCATCCTGCCACCCTGACCCCCTGTCATCCTACCACCCTGACCCCCTGCCATCCTGCTCCCCTGTCATCCTGCCACCCTGCTCCCCTGTCATCCTGCCACCCTTATCCCCTGTCATCCTGCCACCCAGCTCCCCTGTAATCCTGCCACCCTGCTCCCGTCATCTGCCACCCTGCTCCCCTGTCACCCATCCATCCTGCTCCCCTGCCACCCTGCTCCCCTGTCATCCTGCCACCCTGCTCCCCTGTCATCCTGCCACCCTGCCACCCTGATCCCCGGCCACTCTGTCATCCTGCCACCCTGCTCCCCTGTCATCCTGCCACCCTGCTCCCCTGTCATTCATCCACCCTGCTCCCCTGTTATTCATCCATCCTGCTCACTTGTCACCCATCCATCCTGCTCCCCTGTCATTCATCCACCCTGCTCCCCTGTCATTCATCCCCCCTTCTCCCCTGTTATTCATCCATCCTGCTCCCCTGTCATTCATCCACCCTGCTCCCCTGTCATTCATCCACCCAGTTCCCCTCTGTCTTGCCAGCCTGCTCCCCTCTATCCTTCCAGCCTGCTCCCCTCCTCTCCTCTGTCCTGCCAGCCTGCTCCCCTCTGTCCTGCACCCTGCTCCCCTCTGTCCTGCCATCCTGCTCCCCTCGGTCCTGCCACTCTGCTCCCCTCTTCCCTGCCACCCTCATCCCCTCCGTCCTGCCGCCCTCTCCCCTTCGTCCTGCCGCCCCTCTCCTGCCACCCTCTCCCCTCTCCTGTCATCATCTCCCCTCCGTCCTGCCGCCCCTCTCCTGCCACCCTCTCCCCTGGATCGATGGTGATATAGTGTCCCCTGCCTCTGCTGTTTTTTTTGTTTTTTTTCAGTGTAAATTTTTTTCCTGTAAAAAATTATTTTTTCCTGCCCCGGTGTAAAAAAAAGTCAAAAACAACACACACACCCTGATCCCCTGCCACCCTGTCATCCTGCCACCCTGATCCCCTGTCATCCTGTTACCCTGCTCCCCTGTCATCCTACCACCCTGCTCCCCTGTCATCCTGCCACCCTGTCATCCTGCCACCCTGATCCCCTGTCATCCTGCCACCCTGCCACCCTGCTCCCCTGTCATCCTACCACCCTGCTCCCCTGTCATCCTGCCACCCTGTCATCCTGCTCCCCTGTCATCTGCCACTCTTCTCCCGTCACTCATCCATCCTGCTCCCCTGTCATTCATCCACCCTGCTCCCCTGTCATTCATCCCCCCTGCTCCCCTGTCATTCATCCAGCTTGCTCCCCTGTTATTCATCCATCCTGCTCCCCTGTCATTCATTCACACTGCTCCCCTGTCATTCATCCACCCTGCTCCCCTGTTATTCATCCATCCTGCTCCCCTGTCATTCATCCACCTTGCTCCCGTGTTATTCATCCATCCTGCTCCCCTGTCATTCATCCACCCTGTTCCCCTCTGTCCTGCCAGCCTGCTCCCCTCTATCCTGCCAGCCTGCTCCCCTCTATCCTGCCAGCCTGCTCCCCTCCTCTCCTCTGTCCTGCCAGCCTGCTCCCCTCTGTCCTGCCACCCTGCTCCCCTGTCATTCATCCACCCTGCTCCCCTGTCATTCATCCACCCTGCTCCCCTGTCATTCATCCACCCTGCTCCCCTGTCATTCATCCAGCTTGCTCCCCTGTTATTCATCCATCCTGCTCCCCTGTCATTTATTCACCCTGCTCCCCTGTCATTCATCCACCCTGCTCCCCTGTTATTCATCCACCCTGCTCCCCTGTTATTCATCCATCCTGCTCCCCTGTCATTCATCCACCCTGCTCCCCTGTCATTCATCCACCCTGCTCCCCTGTCATTCATCCACCCTGCTCCCCTGTCATTCATCCAGCTTGCTCCCCTGTTATTCATCCATCCTGCTCCCCTGTCATTCATCCACCCTGCTCCCCTGTCATTCATCCACCTTGCTCCCCTGTTATTCATCCATCCTGCTCCCCTGTCATTCATCTACCCTGTTCCCCTCTGTCCTGCCAGCCTGCTCCCCTCTATCCTGCCAGCCTGCTCCCCTCTATCCTGCCAGCCTGCTCCCCTCCTCTCCTCTGTCCTGCCAGCCTGCTCCCCTCTGTCCTGCCACCCTGCTCCCCTCTGTCCTGCCATCCTGTTTCCCTCGGTCCTGCCACTCTGCCACCCTCCTCCCCTCTGTCCTGCCGCCCCTCTCCCCTCCGTCCAGCCGCCCTCTCCCCTTCATCCTGCCGCCCCTCTCCTGCCATCCTCTCCCCTCTCGTGTCATCCTCTCCCCTCCGTCCTGCCGCCCCTCTCCTGCCACCCTCTCCCCTGGATCGGTGGTGATATAGTGTCCCCTGCTTCTGCTGTTTTTTGTTTTTTTTTTGTAAGTCAAAAACACCACACACACAAAACTTAAAAACAGTAAATAAAACACACTCTAACACTTACACGTGTAAAAGCATAACACTTACACCCCCCCTCAAAGGTTGCCTTCAATCCGCAGCTGATTTCACGTTGCGGATTCGCAGCGAAATCCGGTGTCAGTGCATCCCTATGAGAATACATACTCACAGCGGGCTTTACATCACGCTGCATGTATGTAAGTTCCTTCCCGCTTCGGTTTGCTTCAGGGGTTCTCGACAGCACGTCCTGGTCAGCCAATCAGTGGCTGCGGCGGGGCAGCACACCGATTGGCTGCGTGGGATAAGCAGACTCCGGGAGCCCTGACGCAAGCCAGAGTGGGGAGCAGGTGGTGTACGCTCCAGCCAGCGGGGGGTTAACTTACATACACGCAGCGGGATGTCAACCAGTGAGGGAAAAGAGGAAGATGCCTCGTTCCTTCTTTTTTCCCCTTCTTCCTCATCGTCATCATCATTTAGTGATGACAAGCCCCCAAGGCGCCGCTCCACGAAGCCCCACAATCCAACTCAAGTGACCCCACCCCATATGAACCACAGATTCCTGAGTTCATTGGGGTCACTTGTGGGGGATTTACAATGTTTTTGCCGCACGGGGGCTCTGCGAACCCGACATGGCCTTTGTCCTCCATTCTGGTCAAATCCAGCTTCCAAAATCCAAATTGCGCTCCTTCCCTATGGAGGCTTTCCATGCGTCGGCTTTGCACTTTGTGTCCACATGTTGGGTACTCCTGTAATCGGGGGGGATTGCTCTTCATGATTAGTGCTTTATTTTTTCTTTTATCCCTTTGTGAACATGAAAAATTCAAAGTTACACCAATGTTTTAGTGTAAAAATTTTAATTTTTCATTTTCACGGCACATTGTTCCACATTTGTTTCTGTCCCCAGTGGGGTCCATATGCCCACTATACTTCTTGTTACATTCTTTGAGGGGTGTAGTTTCCATAATGGGGTCACTTGTGGGGTGTTTCCACTGTTTTGACAGCACGGGGGCTCTGCCAACCCAACATGGCCTCCGTCCTCCTTTCTAGCCAAATCCAGCTTCTAAAATCCAAATGGTGCTCCTTCCTTTTGGAGGCGTGTCCTGCGCCCGCATGGTACATTATATCCCCATGTGGGGTATTTTTGTACTCGGGGGAAATTCCTCTACAAGTTTTATAGTTTTTTTTTCCTTTTAACCCCTTGTCAACCTGAAAAATTTAAGGCTATACAAAGTTTTAGTCTAAAAAAATAACTGTCATGAATGCAACTTTGGCGCAGTCCTCGGTGCGTAAGGTACGACCGAGACTGCGATTTTGGCCATAATCTTCTGTGTTTTGTTTGCCTTGTTTTTGCCCTGTCTGAACTGTGTCTTATTCCTTCTAGTCTGCTAATTGTTTTCCCTGCCCCACCCGTGTCTGTGCTGCTAGTTTCTTCTGGTCTTGTAACAGTTAACCTGCCTTTGCCTCAGTGATTGACAGCTGGTCTCTCCTATCACTTTCTGGACATGGTTTCTGGTCTCCTATTTAAGATTTCAGCTTCTGCCTGTGCCTTGCCGGTTATTGACTTAGTCTCTGCCTGCTTGTGGTTCTGTTTCTGTGCTTCTCCTGAATTCTGCTTAGTATCTTTTGACCATTCTTGTTTGCTGCCTGCCCCTGACCATACTGCCTGTATATTGACTTTGCCTTCGGATTGTGATTTTGTACTTTTGCTGCCCGTTTGTTGTGACCCGGACTGTTGACCATTCGTTATTGTGTTTTGTCTGTCTGTCTTGTCTTTGTGTCCCACCTAGCCAGCGCAGGGACTGCCGCCCAGTTGCTCGCCGCCATTTTAGGGCGGATTGTGGCAAATAGGTAGAGGACAGTGGGCGGGGCTGAGCTTAGGGCTCACTGTTGTCTTGTCCTGCTGTCCGGCTCCTGACAATAACATTTATTAATTTCACGGCACATTGTGTCTGTCACCAGTGGGGTCCATGTGCTCACTATACCCCTTGTTACATTCCTTGAGGGGTGTAGTTTCCTAAATGGTGTCCATTTAGGGGTGTTTGTTAGGTTGTGGCACCCCTGAGCTTCTGCCAACCAGAAGTGGTACTTTGAAAATTGGCCATTTGTAAGGAGGCTTCAAAATTCACTAGGCGCTCCTTTGTATCTGAGGCTTGTATTTGCGTCAAATAGCGCAATAGGGCCACATATCATATATTTCTATAAACTTCAGAAATGGGGCAATAAAAAGTTTTGTGCATTTCTCTAAAAATAGGTTTTCTATTATGAGAGATATTGGATCACAATAGAACTTCTGCAAAGAAAATTTAAATTTTCAATTTTCTCACACACTTAGCTTTTATTTCTGTGACTTACCTAAAGGGTTAAAAAAACTTTCTGGAATTGATTTTGAATAGAGATGAGCGAACCTCGAGCATGCTCGAGTCCATCCGAACCTGAACTTTCGGCACTTGATTAGCGGGGGCTGCTGAACTTGGATAAAGCCCTAAGGCTATGTGGAAAACATGGATATAGTCATTGGCTGTATCCATTTTTTCCAGACAACCTTAGAGCTTTATCCATGTTCAGCAGCCGCCACTAATCAAATGCCGAACGTTCGGGTTCGAATCGACTCGAACCCGAACCCGGTTCGCTCATCTCTAATTTTAAACAGTTTGGGGGGGGTGTGCAGTTTCTGAAATGGGGTGCTTTGTGGGGCGTCATAACATACAGTCCCCTCAAATACACTTCAAACGTGAACTGGTCCCTTGAAAAATCAGATTTTGAAATTCTTGTGAAAATTTGGAAAAATGCTGCTAAACTTTGAAGCTTTCGACTGTCTTAAACAATTGAACGCAAGTTTAATAAATGCTGCCAACATAAAGTAGACATATTGCTAATGTTATTTAATATATAAATTATGTGGCATAACCATTTTGCTTACAAACACATAATTTCAAAGTTAGAAAAATGCAAATTTTCACGTTATTTTGGGGGTTTTCATAAAGATAGGCTACAAGTATCGACTCAATTTTTCAGAATCAGCCGGATAGGTAAGAGCATCCCAAAGTTATTAATGGATAAAGTGACACATGCCATATTCCTAAAATTTGGTCCGGTCCTTAAGGCCATTTCGGGCTCCGTCCTTAAGAGGTTAAATTGGACCCCCATCTTTTAAAACTTCTGACATTTTTTTTTTTTTTTTTTAGAAACAGGTACCCTTTAAAGCACCTGCACAGTGACCTTTTATTGAAAGCTGAAGAACCCTTTATTGTAAAGCAAATGACATGCGATCAACTTTCATCATACAAGACTGCCAGGCTGCAGGGACATTGACTCTTACCTTACATCCTACATCCGTCATGTTTTGTTGCTTGCAGTAAAACTCCTTCATAAGTTTGGAAAACCAGTAAGGAATATGGTCAGGGGAAGAGGGCGGAAAGACATGAGCAGGTTAACAAAGCTCTTCATGCAAGTTAATTGTATCATCTATTATTAAAGTTTCTTTCAGAAGTAAACAGAGGCTTCAACAGGAATTTAACAAAGGTCAGGAAGAGTGATAGACTTTCCTTTAAGAAATGCTAAATAGGAGAACAAATAAAATAGGGAAATATAAATGAAAAGCTGAAAATGGTAAAAAAAAAAAAAAAACTAGGGATGAATGCAGAAGTGGGTGGCAGATGGTTACAAAGAATTCTGTGCAGTAAATAAAAAGATTAGAAATTACATATGTTTCTATACTGGATATATTAGACCCCCACCAACACGCTTCCTCCCGGACTCCACACACCACCAACGCGCTAATTCCCACCACCCACACCCCACTTCATCTGCGTGCTCCCTCCTGGTGCCCACACTCCACCCCACCAACGCGCTACCTCCCAGCGCCCACACCCCACATCACCAACGCGCACCCTCCCATCGCCCACACCCCACCAACATGCACCCTCCCGGCACCCACACCCCACCCCACCAACGCGATCCCTCCCGGCGCCCACACCCCACCCCACCAACACGCACCCTCCCCGTGCCCACACCCCACCCCACCCCACCAACGCGATCCCTCCTGTCACCCACACCCCACCAATGCGATCCCTCCCGGCGCCCACACCCCACCAACGCACACCCTCCCGGCGCCCACACCCCACCCGACCCACGCGCACCCTCCCGGCGCCCACAACCCACCCCACCAACGCGATCCCTCCCGGCGGCCACACCCCACCAACGCACACCCTCCCGGCGCCCACACCCCACCAACTCGCACCCTTCCGGCGCCCACACTCCACCAACACGCACCCTCCCTGAGCCCACACCGCACCCCACCAACGCGATCCCTCCCGGCGCCCACAATCCACCCCACCAACGCGATCCCTCCCGGCGGCCACACCCCACCCCACCAACGCACACCCTCCCGGCGCCCACACCCCACCAACTCGCACCCTTCCGGCGCTCACACTCCACCAACACGCACCCTCCCGGCGCCCACACCGCACCCCACCAACGCAATCCCTCCCCGTGCCCACACCCCACCAACGCGCACCCTTCCGACACCCAGACCCCACCAACGCGCACCCTCCAGGCGCCCACACCCCACCAATGTGCACCCTCCCGGCACCCACACCCCACCAACGCGCACCCTCCCGTCGCCCACACCCCACTCCACCAACGCGCACCCTCCCGGCGCCCACACCCCACCAACGCGCACCCTCCCGGCGCCCACACCCCACCCCACCAACGCGATCCCTCCCAGCGCCCCCACCCCACCAACGCGCACCCTCCCAGCACCCACACTCCACCAACCCGCACCCTCCCGGCGCCCACACTCCACCAACATGCCCCCTCCCGGCGCCCACACCCCACCCCACCAACGCAATCCCTCCCCGTGCCCACACCCCACCAACGTGCACCCTTCCGACACCCACACCCCACCAACCCGCACCCTCCAGCTGCCCACACCCCACCAACGCGCACCCTCCCGGCGCCCACACCCCACCAACGCGCACCCTCCCGGCACCCACACCCCACCAACACGCACCCTCCCGGAGCCCACACCCCACCCCACCAACGCGCACTCTCCCGGCGCCCACACCCCACCAACGCGATCGCTCCCGGCGCCTACACCCTACCCCACCAACGCAATCCCTCTCGGCGCCCACACCCCACCAACGCGATCCCTCCCGGCGCCCACACCCCACCAACGTGCACCCTCCCGGCGCATACCCCACCCAACCAACGCGATCCCTTCCGGCGCCCCCACCAACGCGCACCCTCCCTGTGCCCACATCCCAGCCCACCAACGTGCACCCTCCCGGCGCCCACACCCCACCCCACCCCACCAACGCGATCCCTCCCGGCGCCCACACCCCACCAACGCGATCCCTCCCGGCGCCTACACCCCACCAACGATCATCGGCTGATCGTTTTCTCTATTCCACCGAGTGATAATCAGACAAATCGGGCCAATTCTCGCTCCCGTGGAATAGGCCCCTTAGTGTATGGTAACCCTATTGAGACTGTGTCATTATTACTGGAAAACTTGTAGGTTAGTTACCAGTGAATTGAACCATCATTTATTGTGGGTCGTGTTTCAGGAGGGCTCTTGACCAGTTTTGTTTGCTCCCATGTAGCATTGTCATTTCCTGAGGGCATTATGTGTTTGGCACTAATATTGGGGGGCACAGTATTTTTCACTGTTATACTCAGAGGACACAAACACAATGGGGGAGATTTATCAAAGGGTGTAAAATTTAGACTGGTGCAAACTGCCAATAGCAACCAAAGGTGAAAGAAAAGAGGAGCTGTAATTGGCTGTTGGGGGCAGTTTTCACCAGTCTAAATTTTACACCCTTTGATAAATCTCCCCCAATATGTGCATGTCACTGTTCAGGGGCACATTGTGTGTGGCACTATTTTAATTAGAGGGCACAGTGTGTTGCAGCATTATATTTAGGGGGCACAGCATGTTACACTAGTATATTCAGGGGATGTGGTGTGTAGTAGCGTTTAGGGGGTACAGCATATAGCACTATTTAGGGGGGACAATGTGTGGCAGCATAATTTTCAGGGACACAGTGTATGGCAGTAATATATTTAGTAGTTGCATTTTGTGTCAATACTACATTTACAGGCACAGACTGTGGTAGTATTACATTCAGAGGTCACAGTGTGTGGCAGTATTATATTCAGGGGCACAGCGTATGTCGGTATTATATCCGGGGCACATCGTATGTCAGTATTTTATCTGCGGCACAGCGTGTGGTAGTATTATATTAAGGGGCACAGTGTGTGGCAGTATTATATTCAGGGGCACAGTGTGTGGCAGTATTATATTCAGGGGTACAGTGTGTGACAGTATTATATTTAGGGGCACAGTGTGTGGCAGTATAATATTCAGGGGCACAGTGTGTGGCCGTATTATATTCAGGGGCACAGTGTGTGGCAGTATTATATTCAGAGGCACAGTATGTGGCAGTATTATATTCAGGGGCACAGTGTGTGGCAGTATTATATTCAGAGGCACAGTGTGTGGCAGTGTTATATTCATTGTTTGGCTTATTAAAGTGACTGTACCACCAGGCCCAGGCTGAAGCACTGGAGGCGGCCGACCCACCCTTAGTGGGAGGAAACCTTAGCCCCTCTAAGATAGGGTTCCATTGATTCTAAACGAGTCACATCATGGAGGGGCTGGGGTTTCTTCCCACTAAGGGTGGGTCTGCCCGCCTCCAGTGCTTCAGCCTGGGCCTGGTGGTACAGTCACTTTAACTTTATGATAGTTGCCCACACATTTCTGTTTACATGGGAAAATGTGCAAGCGACTACCAATTTATTTAACGGCCCTACAGAAGTTGCTGTCAGATGAAGAAAAGGTGTAGGGCGCCATTTAAATTTTCGCCTCAGGCAGCAAAATATAAGTTCCACAATGGAGTGCACTCTGTAACCACCGTGTTGCAGGGTGCCAGCAGCTGGAGACCGGATCCACGTCTCCTCACTAAATACAAGAAGAGTTCTGCAGCACGTCTGGTGGTACAGTCACTTTAATAAGCCAAACAATTTGCCCCATGAATATAATACTGCCACACCAAGGGGCACGTGCTGCAGAACTCTTCATATATATATATATATATATATATATATATATATATATATATATATATATATACACTACGGTTTAAAAGTTTGGGGTCACATTGAAATGTCCTTATTTTTGAAGGAAAAGCACTGTACTTTTCAATGAAGATAACTTTAAACTAGCCCTAACTTTAAACAAATACACTCTATACATTGCTAATGTGGTAAATGACTATTCTAGCTGCAAATGTCTGGTTTTTGGTGCAATATCTACATAGGTGTATAGAGGCCCATTTCCAGCAACTATCACTCCAGTGTTCTAATGGTACAATGTGTTTGCTCATTGGCTCAGAAGGCTAATTGATGATTAGAAAACCCTTGTGCAATCATGTTCACACATCTGAAAACAGTCTAGCTCGTTACAGAAGCTACAAAACTGACCTTCCTTTGAGCAGATTGTGTTTCTGGAGCATCACATTTGTGGGGTCAATTAAACACTCAAAATGGCCAGAAAAAGAGAACTTTCATCTGAAACTCGACAGTCTATTATTGTTCTTAGAAATGAAGGCTATTCCATGCAAGAAATTGCTAAGAAATTGAAGATTTCCTACAACAGTGTGTACTACTCCGTTCAGAGGACAGCACAAACAGGCTCTAACCAGAGTAGAAAAAGAAGTGGGAGGCCGCGTTGCACAACTAATCAAAAAGATAAGCACAATAGAGTCTCTAGTTTGAGAAACAGACGCCTCACAGGTCCCCAACTGGCATCTTCATTAAATAGTACTCGCAAAACCCCAGTGTCAACATCTACAGTGAAGAGGCGGCTTCAGTGCAGAGTGGCAAAGAAAAAGCCATATCTGAGACTGGCCAATAAAAGAAAAAGATTAAGATGGGCAAAAGAACACAGACATTGGACAGAGGAAGACTGGAAAAAAGTGTTGTGGACGGATGAATCCAAGTTTGAGGTGTTTGGATCACAAAGAAGAATGTTTGTTAGACGCAGAACAAATGAAAAGATGCTGGAAGAATGCCTGACGCCATCTGTTAAGCATGGTGGAGGTAATGTGATGGTCTGGGGTTGCTTTGGTGCTGGTAAGGTGGGAGATTTGTACAGGGTAAAAGGGATTCTGAATAAGGAAGGCTATCACTCTGCACTGCCATGTCATACCCAGTGGACAGCGCTTGATTGGAGCCAATTTCATCCTACAACAGGACAATGACCCTAAACACACCTCCAAATTGTGCAAGAACTATTTACAGCAGAAGCAGGCAGCTGGTATTCTATCGGTAATGGAGTGGCCAGTGCAGTCACCAGATCTGAACCCCATTGAGCTGTTGTGGGAGCAGCTTGACCGTATGGTACGCCAGAAGTGTCCATCCAACCAATCCAACTTGTGGGAGCTGCTTCTAGAAGTGTGGGGTGCAATTTCTCCAGCTTACCTCAACAGATTAATAGCTAGAATGCCAAAGGTGTGCAATGCTGTAATTGCTGCAAAAGGTGGATTCTTTGATGAAAGCAAAGTGTGATGTAAAAACAATGTTATTTCAAATACAAATCATTATTTCTAACCTTGTCAATGTCTTGACTCTATTTTCTATTCATTTCACAACGTATGGTGGTGAAGAAGTGTGACTTTTCATGGAAAACACAAAATTGTTTGGGTGACCCCCAAACTTTTGAACGGTAGTTTATATCATTTCAATAACCATTTAGAAAATGCAAAATAAATAACTAAATGAATAAAATGTTTGCCTAGGTGACTTAACATGTTATTACTATACTATACTATATGCAATAAATGGTACAACATGGGGTTTAAATCATCATTAAATTACATAAATTATTGATGTTTTGTTGCCTATAGCAACCAGTCACCAGTCACCAGTGTGGTTGGTTGCTATGGGCTATTGGGGGAGATTTATCAAACATGGTGTAAAGTGAAACTGGCTCAGTTGCCCCTAGCAACCAATCAGATTCCACCTTTCATTCCTCACAGACTCTTAGGAAAATGAAAAGTGGAATCTGATTGGTTGCTAGGGGCAATTGGGCCAGTTTCAGAGTTTCTCGCTGCGGATCCCTGCCCTGTACATATATGGGCAGACAAACTTGCAGCAGGATGCACATCCCGCTGCGAGTATGTCCGCAGCCCACCCCGTTAACCCCCCGGCCGCTGGAGCCTATACATCACCTGCTCCAGGGGTGTAGCTAAAGTGCCATGGGCCCTGTTGCGAAACTTTAATTTGGAGCCCCCTTGACCAGTGACGCCATATCACTCCAAACCTACCTATCACCCTAAGAGCCTCACTCCATGCTGCCATTGCATAATATTACTGTACTGTTACTGCATAAAATCTACTATATAAAGGCCAATATTCTCCCTCAGCAGTGACAACTGTATTCTGCAGACTTTTTAAGTGATACATTCAGTAACTCACAGGGGACGTTGTCTCTTCTTGTGACCTTTTTGCAAGTCGGAGTTCCTCACTCTTCCTTTTCTTCTCCTTTTTGCCTGGCCATCATGAAAACGTCTTCAGACATGACACATGTCCACAGGATCTGGCAGAAAAACATTTTAGGCTCCTCACCCAAACATTGTCCTCATCTCTACACAAACTCTCCATGTGTATTGCTTCACACAGTATCAGTGCCCCTCTGTGCCCCCGAATAAGCAATTATGCTCAATATGTCCCTCCAAATAATAGAAAAGCCTCTGTGCTTCCATATAGTATGTAGGTCCCCTCTATGCATCCCCCCTGTAAGTAGTCCCCTGGTAGTTACCCCCCCCCCCCCCCCCTCCAGTAAATTGGTATGCTCCATGTAGGCAGTCCCTCCCCTCCTAAAGGTAATCGTGCAGTGTCCAGAGTAGTTGTCACTTTGTCTCTGCACCTTTATTGTGGCCCGTTCTGTTCTGGAAAGCTATGGTCCACTGCAAACTGTGTGTATTGTGTCACCCCTCTCGGTATTCATGTCTGCTATTCCATTCATTTCTTGTATGCATATTCAGTTATCAGTGCCTAAGGGTATTATGTCGCCCCCCAGTGTTCAAGTATGGTACTTCTTGTGTATATTTGGTCCTATATGCCTAATGGTGTGATGATGCAATGACTGGATGTCACGTGACTGCCCCTGCTTCCATGGTAACTCCAATAGCCGTCGAGCTTTGGCTGGGGAATACCATGTGACTTCCTCTCTACCTCATGTCCTGTCTCTTACCTTCAGGGGGATAGGTTGTGTGTTGCTGCTACTCCTGTGTCACAAGGCCGCAACCCTGCGGTGTCTGCTGCATCATTACCAGAAGTGTTCCTGGCTGTGTTCTATTCTCAAGTCCTCAAGATTCTCATCCTAACCACAAGATCTGGGTGCCGTTCTTCAGTCATTCCTCTCATCATCTTCTCTAATCATCAACAGCAAGTATTCATTTCAATTTCATTCCGCCCAGCATCTTATCCTCAGTATCACTACTACTCCCATCATTCAGTACGCTATCATCACAGTCTATTGCAGCATCACCCATTACTCTGCCTTATCCAAGTCTGCCTTATTCCCGGTTACATCCGGAGACACTGTTGCTACTAGTTACTACCATTATAATAAATGCACAA
The DNA here is from genome assembly GCF_027789765.1 of Dendropsophus ebraccatus. NCBI lineage: Eukaryota > Metazoa > Chordata > Amphibia > Anura > Hylidae > Dendropsophus > Dendropsophus ebraccatus. The sequence goes on along the minus strand of NC_091455.1, from coordinate 180,320,486 downwards.
CTACCATTGTTTCTGAACCTTGGCATTGGTGTAATTATTGGTGCCCTGACTAAGGACAACAAAGAATCGCATGCCTAGTCTCCGCTCGGTCAGGAGCCCGGTTTCCAGCTGTGATCCCTCGTGCCTAAATCGTGACAACCCTCTAGCTAGCAGGTGCCCCGGTTCCTGCCCGCAACAAAATCCTCTCATCATTCTGTGCCTGTCCCAGAGCCTTTTACATGGACGATAGTCTAATTGCATGAAAGAGAATCTACCATAACAGAGACACTTACCCAGTTCTTCCTAAAGCCCACCACACACCCAGGACACAGAACACAAGCCCCCCACACACCCAAGACATAGCACACAAGCCCACCACACACACCCGGGAAACAGTACACAAGCCCACCACACACACAGGACACAGCACACAAGCCCACTACACACCCAGGACACATCACACAAGCCCACCACACACACAGGACACATCACACAAGCCCACCACACACCCAGGACACATCACACAAGCCCACCACACACCCAGGACACATCACACAAGCCCACCACACACCCAGGACACAGCACACAAGCCCACCACACACCTTGGACACAGCACACATGCCCACCACACACCCAGGACACAGCACACAAGCCCACCACACACAGGACACAGCACACAAGCCCACCACACACCCAGGACACATCACACAAGCCCACCACACACCCAGGACACAGCACATAAGCCCACCACACACACCCAGGACACAGTACACAAGCCCACCACAAACACAAGACACAGCACACAAGTACAACACACATCCAGGACACAGCACACAAGCCCACCACACACCTTGGACACAGCACACATGCACACCACACACCCAGGACACAGCACACAAGAACACCACACACCCAGGACACAGCACATAAGCCCACCACACACCCAGGACACAGCACACAAGCCCACCACAAACACAGGACACAGCACACAAGCACACCACACACCCAGGAAACAGCACACAAGCACACCACACAACCAGGACACAGCACACAAGCACATCACACACAGGACACAGCAGACAAGCCCACCACAGACACAGGACACAGCACACAAGCCCACCACACACCCAGGACACAGCACACAAGCCCACCACACACCCAGGACACAGCACACAAGCCCACCACACACCCAGGACACAACACACAAGCCCACCACACAAAGGACACAGCACACAAGCCCACCAAAGATCCAGGACACAGCACACAAGCCCACCACACACACCCGGGACACAGCACACAAGCCCACCACACACACCCGGGACACAGTACACAAGCCCACCACACACCCAGGACACAGCAAACAAGCACACCACACACCCAGGACACAGCACACAAGCACACCACACACCCAGGACACAGCACACAAGCACACCACACACCCAGGACACAGCACACAAGCCCACCACACACCCAGGACACAGCACATAAGCCCACCACACACACCCAGGACACAGTACACAAGCCCACCACAAACACAAGACACAGCACACAAGCACACCACACATCCAGGACACAGCACACAAGCCCACCACACACCTTGGACACAGCACACATGCACACCACACACCCAGGACACAGCACACAAGAACACCACACACCCAGGACACAGCACACAAGCCCACCACACACCCAGGACACAGCACACAAGCCCACCACACACCCAGGACACAGCACACAAGCCCACCACACACCCAGGACACAGAACACAAGCCCACCACAAACACAGGACACAGCACACAAGCACACCACACACCCAGGAAACAGCACACAAGCACACCACACAACCAGGACACAGCACACAAGCACATCACACACAGGACACAGCAGACAAGCCCACCACAGACACAGGACACAGCACACAAGCCCACCACACACCCAGGACACAGCACACAAGCCCACCACACACCCAGGACACAGCACACAAGCCCACCACACACCCAGGACACAGCACACAAGCACACCACACACCCAGGACACAGCACACAAGCCCACCACACACACCCGGGACACAGCACACAAGCCCACCACACACACCCGGGACACAGTACACAAGCCCACCACACACCCAGGACACAGCAAACAAGCACACCACACACCCAGGACACAGCACACAAGCACACCACACACCCAGGACACAGCACACAAGCACACCACACACCCAGGACACAGCACACAAGCCCACCACACACCCAGGACACAGCACACAAGCCCACCACACACACAGGACACAGCACACAAGCCCACCACACACACCCGGGACACAGTGCACAATCCCACCACACACCAAGGACACAGCACACAAGCCCACCACACATCCAGGACACAGCACACAAGCACACCACACATCCAGGACACAGCACACAAGCACACCACACACCCAGAACACAGCAAACAAGCCCACCACACACACCCAGGACACAGCACACAAGCACACCACACACAGCACACATGACACAGCACACACACAGGCTTACCACACACAGCACACACAGAACTCACAGAATGGCACCACAGAGACAGAGGGGCACAACGTGCGGGCGAAGAACAAGCGCTGGAGCCTGAGTCCTGCCCGTTCTTCGTCCGCACCCCACCCGTTCTCTGCCCACGCACATAGTTGCCTGGGTATGACCCAGTAAGCCCTGCCCCATCATGGTAAGCCCCGCCACCGTCGCCCACCGCGGGGCTAACTAACCAGCAGAGTACACAGGGCCAAAGGAGTAGAGACGCCATGGGCAACTGGAAATATGGTAAGTATAATGGGTCAGTCAGCACCCATTATATTTACCATATTTCTAGTTGTCCATGGTGTCTCTCCTCATCTGGCCCTGTGTACTCTGCTGATTAGTTAGCCCTGCGGTGGGTGCCGGGGGCGGGGCTTACCATGATGGGGCGGGGCTTACCGGGTCATACCCGGGCAACTTTGTGTGTGGGCAGAGAACGGGTGGGGTGTAGACGAAGAACGGGCAGGACTCAGGCTCCAGCGCCGCAGTGACCGGCCAGGACGGGCGGGACGTGGGCGGGGCCCCAACTTAGCTCCAGAGGTCACTGGGGAGAACGCACAGGACGCCGGCGGGACACGGGCTGTAACTGCGTGCATCCATGGGTCTGTGTGACCCATGAATGCAAGCAACTTCTTAAAGGTGGGGACATAGCAAGGTGGCATGGGGGGGGCCTGGCCTGGCCCCCCCTGGCTGGCGGGCCGAGTCGCATTTGCCACCGTTGCGACCCCTGTAGCTACGCCACTGCCAAGCGTCCTTGATGTTACACACCCCAGATTACTGCCGCCAGGCCTGATCTCTGCAGATTGAGCAGCTGAAAGTGTAGAGTTCTCCACAATCCAAACCAATGAATGAACCTATAGAAGAGAATAGATAATTTAAAACAACCAAAACAGCAGCTTCAGACCCACACAGTGTGCAAAGCAAGAGCAAATGGTAACGCCTATTGCAAATGAACTCTAGGAAAGGCCTTCCAGCTCCATAGCCACCTCAAATTTAAGGAAGTGTGTCTCTAAGCCACTGGGAGGGAGAGCAAGGGTTGCAAAAGACTGAAAAATGGAGCAAGATTGAAAAAAACAGTGAGGAAGTGGGGGGTCAATCCTTGTGAACCAAGAATCTATCACCTCCAACCATGACTTACGAAAGTCGACCACAAGCCCCACTGGTCAGGCCGAGCAGGAGACTGCCTGCAGTGGTGCTCACACCCTGTAATCACGTAATCATCACTCCTTACCTTATGGACCCAAACTCAGTGTTTTCTCTCTTGATACCCCATTTGAGGGAAGAAGGACCGCACAAATATCAAAATCTACTAAAACCACTGCGAACAACTTGGCCTCGTATGAGGACTTGCAAGCTGAAGGGAATAAGTAGCCCAAGATAATTGAAGGGCGATGGCACTCAATGCACACGTGCTCCCTTCTTCACCCTTAAGAGCCTGGCATATAGGGAACCCTTAGTGACATCCTCTCTATCCAACATTAAGCATAAATACTTTTCTGAGCAATATGTACAGCGCAACCAATCCCAAGACACCCGACCACCTTATGCCCATTTAATGATTAATTGTGAACTCCAGCAGAGTGGCAGGATCAGCAGCAATTTCCCAACAGTCCATCACAGAGCACCATTTTCCCACACCTTATCGTAATGCTGCTCCATGGCCAGGTTGACCAGTGAAGAATCAAATGTTATGACATAAATATTATTTATGGGGTGAATTCTTTTAAAAATATTTTTTAGTTTTATGATCAAATAATCCTACTAATGTAGTGGGAGGGATGTTACTACATTAAGTTTCAAGCCTGTCCCTCAAAGCCCGTAGGTCAGCCTTTAATGGCCTACTGAGATGTATAGAGTGTTCAGGCCACTTGGATCCTTGGTAGTCAGAGAGAAGTAGCAGGTGAAAGATCCCTTAGGCCTAACCTGACTTTCAAACATTTATAAACCAAGAAGGGGGCTAAAGCTGCTTAAGGTTCCCTCCTCACACCCAACAAACCATCAAGAAGATCCAGCAACCTCCACAATTCTGCATCAGGAAAGCCGGCTTTATAAAGAACCATTCACTCCAGGGAGGAGCTGGAATACAAACTAGCGCAAGAATTTGAACAATGCCATAAGCGGTGGTGGTGGGGCACAATATAATAAAATATGCCATTAAGCGCAGCCAGGAGGTGTACAGACAAGGCAGCAACCAGAAGGCAGACTCTATATAAAACTGAATTGAACACAAAACACAAAATACCAGCTGCTTACTTATAGGGGGTCCTGGTAGAATCAAGGAGCCATCACTGTTACGCTCACTGGCGTCCTACTGCTCATCACCTGGGGTTTATAATCTAGATGGATAGGAGGTCTAGGACAACAAATGGTGATGGTGCTTTTATCTGCACATACCTGCAAACTTGACCTGGGTGACGTACCGCCATGGGACTCAAAGAGACGTGTTACCAGAGCCACTGGTTGGGCCGATAAAGGGCGATGATTGTTGTGCAAGCATAAGCCAGAGCAAAGTGTCTATGGGAGTCCTGTCATGCCGTCAACAGGCACTGCCTCTGTGTGATTATATGCATCATAAATGCTGTCCCAATATATATATATATATACATATATACCTATACATTATATAGAACATCTATAAAGAACACCTATGCACTATACAGAACAACTTATACAGAACAACTTGGGCACCAAGGCCACATACTTGCTGCAACCACCCTTTAATTTCTGTAAAGTGTAGAGAGCAATCATATATACTGTACTTTTAAATGCTACCAATTGCTTTTCTGTGCACTATGGCCGGTACTGGCCGTGATGCCACTGGAAGTCAGCTTGTTTCCATTTTTTGTTGTTAACATGTGAAAATACTTAAATGAAATAATCTTATTTAAAAATTGTAACTTACTTTGATTCCATGTAAAACTAACCTTATTAGTCTGTATAAAACAGAAAGTATTAGTGTAATTTAACAGGTGTAACTAAAATCACGACCACTAGAGGGAGCTGCCTACACTGTAATAGGCAGAAGTCAGTGTCTCCTAACAGTCTGATAAGTACTTTACTGAGCTATATTGTGACAGTCAGGTAGTAAGCTAATACACCGGCCTAAGCTGAGATACCGGCAGACTGTCATTTATCATCATCATCATCATCTATCTAGCTATTCTCTGATTAAAATCCTAGACTGTTCCTGCATCTAATTTACCTACATATAGAAGTGTCCTCCGGCACAGAACAGTGGCCTATGACCCATAACACAACCCAAGTAAAGAATGTCTGGAGCCAGGTGTCGTCGTCTTCTCCATCCGAGGTAGCTGATTTGGCATACTCTGTCTGTGGGTGTCGTTCCCTATCAATCGCATGGTGATCCACCGATAGCAAGGGCCAACTGTCCATATATTGGTTGGAATAAAATTATTATTATTTTACCTCCTCATCTAACGAGGGAGGCACCATCTTTTAGGGAAGAATAGCTTTGAAAAGGATTTACTTTGAAAAGTAAATGGCACCAGATGGGGAGGACAATTTACCCACAAACGTTTTCAGGGCAGCTAAAACTTTGGAGTCACCCCACCCTTACCCCACCAAGCGACATTTACTCACCAACTACAGGGAGACCGCAAAGCGTCAGATAAGGCTCTGGAGGATCCATCAATGCTGAAATGCTGAATCTTGCTGTGACTTACCCCTCCCCACAGTCAACATAGGAGTATTCTGACCCTTTGTATGGGAAGAACGGGCGAAGGGCAGAAGATATGGGAAAATTGTTCGGCCTTCAGTTGAAGGTAAAGGTGTATGGCCACCTTTACATCCCCACATACCCCTGAATAATGTCACACCCCAGATTCCTGAATAACGTTATACCACAAAACCCTGAATAACTTCAGGGCAGCATGGTGGCTCAGTGGTTAGCACTGTAGTCTTGTAGCGCTGGAGACCTGGGTTGAAATACGACCAAGGACAATATCTGCAAAGAGTTTGCATGTTCTCTCCGTGTTTGCGTGGGTTTCCTCCCACACCCAAAAAAACCATACAGATAGGTGAAGCACTGTGGAATCTGTGTGCGCTATACAAAATAAAAATAAAAGAAAATAACTTCTTACCCCACACGCATGCCATAGAACCTGTCTACCATGCTAGTGCCCAGGGCTCGCTACAAACCAGCATAGGGGCAGCATGCTATGATGGTGACTAGAGGAAAGCAAAGGATCCCCTTGTGGTGTCCCACCACTGGTGTTTTCTTCTTTTATGCACCTGTCAAAAAGCTTTTTTCTCAGGCAGATAAGGTATTTCTAGATTTCCCCACTAGGTGTCAGTATTTCCTATGTATTTATATGTGTATGCACAGCTGAAGGAAGGTAATGTGCTAATGTTTCTCTGTGTACCATGTGTTGTGTGCGGACCACTAGGAGATGCTCTTTTCTTCTATCCTATCCTCGTTTTTCTGCACACACTCATCCCCACCACTCACAGGCAGGCACACAGAAGGCCCCTGTAAGAGGAGTTTTACTGGTGGAGGAAGTGCAGTAAGTTCTAATCAGATTCTCAGTGAGAGAGGACACAAACAGAACTGTTCCTGCAGAACTTAAGCAAGGGCCTGGCTTATGCCAGGACCCCTGCCAGAAAGTGAGACAGTTAGTTGAGTCTAGCCACCAATGTTAGCAGATGCAGCTTAAGCCAAAGGTTTCTTCTAAACAAACTACTATATTCACTATGCAGTGCTAAGCGCTAATAAGGGAAAGTAGTCACCGAGGAACACCCTGACTCATGCCAGGAACACGTCAGAAAAGTACAGGGCAGTATGCTGAAGAAATAGGAACTTACCTCAGTAGGACAAAGCAACCAGTATATAAAGGTCTACATATTCTACTACGCAGTGCAGGAAACTGGGAAGACTCGGACACCTAGCTACACCCAGATAACCACGGCTGGGGCTGTTACTAACCTACTGGGATGGGTTCTATGTTACCAGAGGACAGAACGCGGTCAGACATTGTCTAAACTTAAGTACGAATATTACTTCACTAAAGATATCTATCCAAGGTCCGGCAGAGTACAAGGCTACACTGGGTTAGAGCTCCTCTGGCAAACTCCTCTCCTCTCTACTCTACAAGCACTACTACAACTTCTTCTATTTTCCTCCAGCACCTACCTCAAGCACTAAGTCAGGCACTCAAGTCTGTCCAAAGAGTTATACTAGAATATTGTTTGGGTGTCCGCTCACCTGTTGGTATCCGGGACCAAAGTTATACTGCCTGTGAAACGTGTACAGTGAAACTGCAGAACTTTACAGTAAAGTTGTTATATCTTTATACTAACGCACGGGACTCTGCTCATCTCTGTTCGCACCTGCACACACACTGCTGCACACCTTGGGTTATTTTTCCCTCTTCTGTGGGTTGCAGTGCTGACAGTCCGGCTGGGTCAGTTGCCACTCAGGGTTGTCGTGAGAAGAGCCCAAGGGACCCACAACAACCCGCCAGGTTACCGACCATTTGGGGAATACAGCCGCCCACATACAAAAAGCAGGTAGCAACATCACACCTTTGTGCTGAATTAGCCCTGGCGTCATGACATTAACATCACTAGCCGTACACCACAGAAATGGCGTTGACTCCTGTTGATATCCCCATCAGGTAGGTGTCCTCTGTAGATAATATCCCCCCCTCCCACTAGATAGGAGTCCTCTGTAGATAATATTTTTTATTAGGTAGGTGTTCCCTATAGATAATATCCCCCATTAGGTAGGTGTCCTCTTTAGATAATATCCTCCATTAGGTGGGTGTCCTCTTTAGATAATCTCCCCCATTAGATAGGTGTCCTCTGTAGATAATCTCCCACATTAGGTAGGTGTCCCCTGTAGATAATATCCCCATTAGAAAGTTGTCCCCTGTAGATAATATCCCCTATTAGGTAGGTGTCCCCTGTAGATAATATCCCCCATTAGGTAGGTGTCCCCTGTAGAAAATATCGCCCGTTAGGTAGCTGCCCAGTGGTACAAACAGCCCTACATAACAAGTCATCAAAGTGTACATATAATATGTATAGACTGGTGATAGGCCATAGGTAACCAGCAATGCTTTTGGCCTGAAAGCCTATAAATAGATAACCTTTGTCTCACAAAAGGTAGCTTCACCTTAGCCCATGGGGGGTGGGGGGTGTAGTGTGCTTGCTGACTGCTTGCTGACTATGAATGAAAACATTCTAGTTCTAGAATATTGTTTTTGTTAACCAGATAACCTCTTTATTTAGGGATGGTCCGAACCGAGTTCGGTTCAATGTTCGTACAAACCCGAACTCTCGGTAATGATTACCGCTGTCTGCCCGCTCCGTGCAGCGGGCGGATCCAGCGGAGGACCGCCTGGAAAACTAGGATACATCCATAGCCATAGGCTGTATCCCAGTTTTCCAGGCAGTCCTCCCGCTGTATCCACCCCCTCCACAGAGCGGGCAGACAGCAGCAATCTGATGCCGAGCATTCGGGTTCATACGAACCCGAACCTCGGAGGGTTCGGACCATCCCTACCTTTAATGGTTATTCCACATAATGATGTCACAGTCAAATGGGAATAATATACACAATGTTTGTCCCCTTGAAGAGTCTTAAAGGGGTATTTTCCCCAAAAAATTGTTTTTGCATTAATACGTTGCCCACCCCTAGCTTTCCATCTTTCCAATATAAAGTTATTATGGATTCTGCACAGTTTGGCTGTTATCTAGGTACATAACCCCCACCAAACGCATAGAGACATCAGCTCTCAGTCCACCCTGTCACCACTCCCTGCTCCTGGCCCTCACCCTCTGAGACGGCATCTCGTGTCTTCCTTCTCTTCAATTGGCCGGGTTAGCGCTTCTAACTGAGCCAAACTGAAGTGAAGGAGGACGGCGGTGGCTGCTGTTAGAGAGGGAGACAGTGATCAGTGCAGCTGTCTCCCTCTCTAAAAGCAGCCACCCCAGTCACCGGTACCGTGTGCCCCCAGCACCCCTGTCCCCCGCGACTCACTCGCACCGCTCACCCGCGGCACCCCCCATCTCCATCTGCACCATCTCACCACCCTCGTCTCACTTTCACCCCCGTCACCCGTAGCTGGGCTCAATCGCGGCACCCGCTGTCACCCACGGCTCACTGATTGGCGACACCGCGACTCACTGTCCTCCCCATCACCCGCGGCTGGGTCCAATCGCGGCACACACACACATACACACACCCCGTCACCAGCTGTCACTCGCGATGCTGGCCCGCAGCACCCGCGCGGCGCTTACCGGCGGCACCGCGGCTCGCTGTCCCCTCATCATCCACGGCTTACCAGCGGCACCATCCCCCTGGCTGGGCTCAGTCGCGCCACCACTGAAACCCCCCCTTCCTCTCACCCCTGCTACACCATCTCACCATCTCAGCTCTGCTAAACCATCTCACCATCTCAGCTCTGCTACACCATCTCACCATCTCAGCTTTGCTACACCATCTCACCATCTCAGCTCTGCTACACCATCTCAGTTCTGCTACACCATAACACCATCTCACTATCTCAGCTCCACTACACCATCTCACATCTCAGCTCTGCTACACCATCTTACCATCTCAGCTCTGCCACAACATCACACCATCTCACTATCTCAGCTCTGCTACACCATCTCACCATCTCAGCTCTGCTACACCATCTCACCATCTAAGCTCTGCTACACCATCTCAGCATCTTAGTTCTGCTACACCATCTCAGCTCTGCGACACCATCTCACCATCTCAGCTCTTCTACACCATCTCAGCTCTGCTACACAATCTCACCTCTGCCACACCATCTCACCATCTCAGTTCTGCTACACCATCTCACTATCTCAGCTCTGCTACGCCATCACCATCTCAGCTTTGCTACACAATCACACCATCTCAGCTCTGCTACACCATCATCACCATCTCAGTTCTGCTACAGCATCTCAGCATCTTAGTTCTGCTACACCATCTCAGCTCTGCTACACCATCTCACCTCTGCCACACCATCTCAGTTTTGCTACACCATCTCAGCTCTGCTATGCCATCACCATCTCAGCTCTACTACGCCATCACCATTTCAGCTCTGCTATGCCATCATGTCAGTTCTGCTACACCATCTCAGCTCTGCTACGCCATCACAATCTCAGCTCTGCTACACCATCATCATCTCAGTTCTGCTACACCATCATCACCATCTCAGCTCTTCTACTTCACCATCATCAGAAATAAGCATTGCATGATGGGAAATGTAGTTTCCTATCTTGATAATATACATTACATTTTTTTTCTTTTGGGGGGAATACCCCTTTAAAGCAAAACTGGGGTCTAATAGCCAAAGCACAAGCTCCTCCATAAACAAGAGTTATCCATCTGTGCATATGTGATGAACGATTTGGTGGGCCTGCACACAACAATAGCTCTATTCAAGTTCTAGTTGTATGGAGCAATAGAAACACCCATAGAAGTCTATAGGGACGTAACTTTTTTCTGTATGTCTGCCATGTCGCTGATGCTCTTCATGAAGAAGAATATCAAGTGTCAGGGAATGTGATAATGACATGCATATAAGTCTGATGGTGTGCTGTGCATCTATTAAGTTACCAGGTCTGAGAGTGCAGCTTGGCGTGTCTGAGAATATTGCATAAGGTTAATGAGGCTGTTGTTTACCGCTGTGTATGGTGGCACACAATGTTTCTGTGAGGACAGCCTGTTACTTCCAACAATTACAAGTAATGAGCACTCAGCACACACAATGCTCTGGGACATGCACAGATGGCACATGGAGAGAGAGTACCGGCTGGTGACTCTGGCAACAAAGGGCAATAGAAAACAAAGGGCTATTACCTGGTCGGGGATGACATGATCATTGCAATCACAACAGTGTGAACATAAACTCCTTCCCCGCTTATCACTCTCAGGGCATCTATTGTGGGGTGAGGTTTGTGTTATTTTTATCCGTCTCATGTTGCTATGTCCTGGGGTGTAAAAAATTGCTAAATATACCTTGGGAATCACAAGCACAGAGCTGTGACATCCATAACCTAATGTTTAACAGAGTCTGGCAGCTCCTTATCCCTCTCTCCTTATAACAATAAACCTGCTTGCTTGACCACCAGAATTCTTCTAGCCGATATTGTAGACGTAGCATAAATGCTCAATACAAGGGGAACAGATTTTCATCCCATAATGTTAAATATTTTTTAAGGCTGCATATTACTGTATTCTGACCCATATCAAGACATCTTTATAACTCGGTAATGACACTGACAAGAAGCTATAGTACAGAGCTAGACTTCACCTCTTCCAACAATGGTTCCCAGTACTCAGATACCCCAAGGACTTATTGTAGGGCAGAATAGTAAGACCCTTATGCTGTTGTTCAAAAAGTCATATAAGCTTATAGTGAAAATAAAAGGCAGCTGTCAGGACTGGCAGGCGTAGACAAGACAAGAGACAGTGAGCCCTAGATCTGAACCCACCCACTGTCACCTGCCTACTTGCCTCGGTCGACCCTAAACGGTGGCGGACAACCACAGAGTCGGTCCCTACACTGCGTAGGTGAATACACAAAACGTAGACAGACAAACAAAACACAATGGAGGATAGTCAACGAGCAGGGTCAAAACCAAACAGGCAACGCAGTACAAAATCAGAAGGAGAGCGAATAGTCAAATGTTAAGCAAGAGGTCAGAACACGGGCAGAGAAATAGCAAGGGGATTAGGACAGAGAATGCTGGGAAAGGAGCAGGGGAGCTGGGACTAGTAACAACTAATAGCCGGCAGGGAAATGAGTAGCTGACTGCTTTTTATCCAGGATCAGGGCTTAGGTCCAGCAGCTGATTGGAGCAGCCCTGATCCCAGCACCAAGCTCAGCTGAACAGACCTAGCAGTGCAGTAACCCCTGCACTGCCAGAAGTCTCACAGGCAAGGCAGGTGTGGCTGAAAAGTAAAACACAGTTCAGACACAATTCATATGCAAACACAGACAGAAATTCAGCGCTTCCTCGGCCGCCCGGCACAGACCGAGGAGCGCAAAGTCACATTCCTAACAGCAGCTCCCTATAGATGTCAGTCCTGAAAGGAGTCGTAGTTCTTGCGGAAACACTCAGAGGTTTAATAACCAATGCATAAAAGGACATGAAAGACTGAGGGAATACTAGACATGGACAGTACCAGGAAAACTCAAAACCAAACAAACATAGACAGACTGGACAGACACAAATAGCTTTAGCAAGAGAAACTAGAAAGCAACATATCGAGCCCTGATGGTGGTAGCTAGACCTTTAATAAAGGGGTAGTCCTAGCTTAACTTATACAGTATATATATATATATATATATATATATATATATATATATAGACCAGACCAATGCTTTTAGAGCTAGAGTAGTGTTCGGTAAGAGAGAAAGAGAACAGGAGAAGAAGGCAATTTTTTTTGCAAAAATATCTAACATGATCTAACAAGTATAACTATATTTGTTGAGGTGGGAATACCCCTTTAAATGGACTTAGTTAATATTACCTAAAACCAGGCACAACAAAAACCTGGTATCGACCAATGCTCAATGAACATTGGATGAGATTTGTTGTCTTGTGCTGTATCCCACAATTTTTTACATTTTTTTTTACAAAATGATCATCTATTGGCCACTTTGAGGAGATCAACCCTTTCAGAGTCATATTTTCCCTGCAATTTTAGGTAGTCGCCTCAAAAAAAGCTTGATAGAAAAAAGCTTTAATTTATACCCTCTCTTATTTTTCCACAGGCTTCTAATCCTAAAGATAACTAAACCATTATAATTAGTTTGTCCACTAGAGGGAGCACCAAATACAGTAATTATTGTAACTAGTGTTACAATGTTTCAAATACCCACAGTTGTCTAATGGTAATGATAAAGTATACTGTATGACTACTGTACATGTTTTTAGTGAGGATAACCCATTTAGAGATCAATTTATTATTTTGAACTGTTTTACTTGTTAAATATCACAATTTGTTCATTTTTAGGTGATCATAACATTTATTAGCCAGTAAGTAAAGGAAATTAACAAGAAAGAAAAAAGTAACAGCATCCAGGCGTTTTAAAGTGCAGAAAGCAAAAAGTGCTTTATTACCTCATGGCACATACACAATAGCGACGTTTCGACCTACATGGTCTTTTTCAAGCTTGACGTCGCTGGATCTGGGACAGTTGGGAGGTATGCACTTAGAGGACAAAAAGTTCAATCTTGGTTTCATCAGACCAGAGAATCTTGTTTCTTAAAGGTTGAGAATCTTGTAGGTGCTTTAAAAAATAAAAACTCTAGGCAGACTTTCATGTGTTTTTTACTCAGAGGTTTCTTTCTGGCCATTCTGCCATAAAGCCCAGATTGGCGGAGCAGTGCAGTCTTGGTTGACTTTCTAGAAGTTTCAGCTACTCACTTTGGTAGGTTGAAGATTCCTAGTTGTTCCTGTTAAAGGGAGTGGCCCCTTTATAGTAAAATAGTTCCGTGTACAGTATTAGTAAGTGCACTTACTGCACTAACTGACAGCAGCTCCCTGTATGTCCCATAAAGCTAAAATCTGACTCCTCTCCTCCAGGCTGGGCTGCCTTGCTCTGTGGTGAGCCTGTCCATAAGATGGACGACATAGAGGGGCATGTGACCATGCCCCTCCCCACCAATGTCCACCACTGAATCTGTATATGCCTATAGAGGACACTGGGGGAGGGGCATGGTCACATGCTCCTCCATGTCAGCCATCTTATGGACAGACTTACCACAGAGCAGGGCAGCCCAGCCTGGAGGAGGGGAGTCTGATTTTAGCTCTTTGAGGGAGCTGTTGTCAGTAAGTGCAGTGAACACACACACTAAGGCCACAGAACGGCTGGTGTTATACACCATGTGAACATGGCCTAATACTGTGCACTGAACTATTGTACTATAAAATGGCCAACCCCTTTAAGAATTATGGAGGGCACTCTGCTCTTGGAAACTTTCAGTGCAGCAGAGATTTTTCTGTCCCCTCCAGATCTGCATCTCCACACAATCCTGTCTCTGATCTCTACAGTGAGTTAGTCTCTTTTTAAATACATTAGCAAGCATTTCTAAAACTCTGTTTTTGCATTTTTTTTTATAATGAGTTACTGCGTGCAGAATGTTGGTGGAAAATAATTTTAGATAGATAATTTTTTTTTTTATTGTCTTAACATAAGGCAGGAACACCATTGTAGGGAATATAAGCTGCAAAAAGTGAGCAGCTTCTGGGACAGGGTCCATACCTCCGCTGATCTGTTGCTTGCCAGATCAGGTGAAGATAGAAGGTTTTGCCTCAAGGAGACAACTCTGTAAACATGGTAAATTAGATTAGATTTCCTAATGCTAAGTTTACACGAGGCGATTATTGGCCCGATCGCAGGATTAACGATTTCGAAGTAACGATTTTTTTTTTTTATAACAGTCAGCGTTTAGACGGTACGATATATCGTACGGAAAAATCGTTTTGCGATCGTTTTGCGATCTTTTTGCGATCGCGCGCCCGAAGCCCGCCCCCCTGCTCAACGCGGGTGGCGATCGGAGCGGCGGTGGGGGTGGTGATCAGAGCAGCGGGGGTGGCGATCAAGCTGGCGCAGGGGGCTGCGGATGAGCGGGGGGTCGGGCTGCGACCGGGGGGCCGGGCGGTGGGCGGGGCGGCCGGACTATCGCGCGACGATGGTTTACACGGAACGATCAGCGAATTTTTTGCAAACGACGAACGACGATCTAAGAACCTGTTAAAAGATCAAAATGAACAATTTCTCGCTCGTCGTTCGATCGCTCGCCGCGTTTACACGTACGATTAACGT
Organism: Dendropsophus ebraccatus; assembly: GCF_027789765.1. NCBI lineage: Eukaryota > Metazoa > Chordata > Amphibia > Anura > Hylidae > Dendropsophus > Dendropsophus ebraccatus. The sequence goes on along the minus strand of NC_091455.1, from coordinate 180,305,134 downwards.
TCGAATTCGATCGTTATTGTGCAAATTCGCACGATAATCGTTCCGTGTAAACCCAGCATAAGGGTGCATTTGCACAGAAAGATTTATCTGACAGATTTTGGAAGCCAAAGCAAGGAATAGATCCCAGGCTTTCCTTTATGACCTGATCCCTGTTTCTACTCTGTTCCTGGTTTTGGCTTCAAAGATCTGTCAGATAAATCTGTCCGTGTAAACGCACCATTAGTAAACAATACATCCACTAGTAAATTAATTAATTAATTTTCTATAATTATTTATAGTTAATTGAAGGTTGACAGCAACCGGACACCATTCATTGTAAGTAACTTTAGTTATTGCAAGCACCTTACTTCTCCAGTAGTATTATAAGGACTAAGCATAAAATGAGAAAAAATCAGGTTTTAATATTTTGTACTTTCATGTGGTTTTACCATACAATCTACTTTTTGTAACCAAGTAAACTGTGTATCATTTAACATCTGTGCAAAATGAAAACATTAGTATACAGTAGGTTTGCTGATCTTTGCTTGCTTGAGAGGATTGGCTCTGAATAGAATAATACAGCTGGATGGAGAAATAAATTCTTGTCGACCTATATGCTTGATTTCCCAGGTCTTTAACCTTGGATTTGATCTTGCTCTGACCACATCACAAGGCTTATATTTAGCGTTGTATTGTCTACTCTTGGGCACATGCTGAGCGGGGTCTTGTGAATTTTGTAACAGATCAACAGATTAATGTGACTACTAGATGAAAGGGAGTTAAATGGACTTTCAGTTCAAGATGTCTGGGATATACAAGAGACACTACTAGAAATGTCTTCAAGATAGGGCAGAGTACACTGAGTCACCAGGTATCTTAGGACCATGTTATGGTTCCAAAACTTTTTAGAAATTTTCTGATTGATGTTAATTTCTGCCTGTGTACCATGACCGGGACAATGGATACTCATGGTGGATAGGGTGTCTTGAAAGGCCAGATGGGTGTCCAAATTTATACCTTTGTTTGTGACCAGTTCAAGTTGGTTGTGGTTGAACCTTGTTGTTGTAAAGAGAAACCAACGACCGTTGCAGTGGCCGTTCCTACAGGGAGAAGCACCCTATTTAGCCACATCTAGTGTGTCCTACAAGTTGTGTCTTTTTGGCAACCATTCAAATACTGTGCCTTCCTTCTGGGGAAGATCTATTAACATTATCTCTTGCATGGAATTGTTGCCCAAAAAGTTGCAGCGAGTGCCTATATCTGTCTCTGCCAGTCCCATTCAGCACCAATAAGCTTTGACCCAGCCATACTTTCTCCCTCATACACAGAACCTGCAGCAGATGGTGTTGCCTGAGATGTGTCTCCCCTACAGTTCCTCCTGTTTGCAGTGGGTAGATGTGTATGTCTATCAAGGCCTCATTTTTTATCATCGCTATTTGGTTCCCTATTCCCTCTGTGTAAGAAACCAATGAGAACAAATTATGGGAATTCTCAGTAAACGTTGTCTGTAAAACAATAATAGAAGTTCAGATATTTATTATGGTGTATTGAAACAACCGCACTGCAGCCACCACTGTAGCCATTTTATTCTACTAGAACATTAATCATGTCTTTTATCGTGTAAAGTGATATTAGTTCTTGGGTGAAGCCAAGAAAATTTGTTCCAGTGTAATAAATGTTCGTTGTATTGCTTCTAGCAGATACACACCGCAGAAAGATGGGAGCAGGGATCTCCGCTTATATAAGAGGTAAAAAAGCAATATTTATTTAACAGCTATGTAGAAAATGTAAAATTCATATCATTCTCTCCGCTTTACAGCAGGAATATTCCAAAGCAATTTGTTTTACATTTAAAAGGAAGCACCATCAGCTTTTCGGTGAGAATCATCTACCGTATGGGCTCAACTGATGCAGCTTTCCTTTGGAAATCCAACAAAGCGGAAAGTGGAAGAAAAAATGTCACGCAGATGTATGTATTTATATTCACAACCATAAGCGTGCCGCACGTCTCCTTTCCCGTTCCAAGGAATTGTCTTCTCTTTGCTGTTTCTTGTTTATACTGTAAATGTCATCTCTCCTACAATTCTCTCTCCAATGTTGTGAAAATGCCTGCACACATTTCACATTACTGTAGCCAGTATAAACCTGATTCCTATAAAGCAGAAAGCAGGAATGGCTTGTTTGCATAACTGAGCCAATAGACCTTAAAGGCTTTTTGGCTATGGTGTGCTTGCATCTGCATGTAGGGTGGAAAGTGTGGTAAGTTCGGTGACTGTCCATTTGAGTGGGGCCCTATTTTTCGGTCATTTACAGCATTCAATGATGGGTAATCAAATGCATTTCAAGTGAATTATGGACTACAATGGTGACAAGGTACTCATGACCTTAAAAGCTTAGATTACTATTGGTTTCAGGTACACATTTTATGGCTTAGTTGTGCAGACAAAAGATTTCCAGATTCGGATTTGTTTTTATGAAACAAATGTTATATTATATGTAACTATTGTGTCTAAATTGGCACTACGTTCTGAAATCCAATTATTCACTTTAGCTCCTAATTGTTTATGAAACAACCCATTAAAGGGGTTATCCAGTGCTACAAAAACATGGCCACTTTCTTCCAGAGACAGCACCACTCTTGTCTCCAGCTCGGGTGGGGTTTTGCTGCTCAGTTCCATTGAAGTGAATGGAGCTTAATTGCAAACCGCACCTGAACTGGAGACTAGAGTTGTGTTGTCTCTGAAAGAAAGTGGCCATGTTTTTGTGGCGCTGGATAACTCCTTTAAGCTATGGGAAGCTGCCGACTATTTCTATCGAGCACTGCACAATAAATATTATTATGATCAAAATTTTGCTCCAGATTGTGACTTTGTGCAGAAGAGACTTTGTGTCTATCACACTGGGTTGACATGAACCATGATCTCACCAAGAAGCCAGTCTCTGGTTAAATGGGAATGATCAGGTACACATACTTTTTGTAAACTAATGGTTATCCTAAAAGATGAACTTACAACAAGTGGGAACCACATGTGGCAGCCTTATACTTTACCTGTACTTTATGTGTAGTTGCCATAAATCCTCAGAAACCTGTGGAGATGTACAGCAACTAAAGAAGAAATACAGAAAAATTACAAATAGTACAAGGTTCCTAAGTATTCTCACCATCTATGAACACACCACATCTTCATTTAGTGATAGTCTCCACCATTAGCGAGTATTTGTACAACATGACATGAAAATTTACCAATCATTTCCCATTGGCTTTTATTTTACCTGATCTCTGCGCTGCCTTAGGATCCTTTTGGACCGACCAACGTTTCTTAAACATTCATCAATATAGTAGATTGTTGCTTGTATAAGGAGCCTATTACAAGGCCTAATTATTATATAGGCAGACTTGCACAGACAATCGCTGAAGCCCTTCATTTTTAGCATTGTCAGTCTCGCATGTAAAGGAGAACCCCAGGTAGAGGTTAAAAAAGATGAAACTTCTGCAGAAGCTTATAGCATTACTTACCTATCTCGTCTATTACTTACCTATCTTACCTAAACTATCCCAGTTTTGAAACTACCAAAAAATTTGTTTGGGGGGATTTGTGCTCTGTATTGTGTTTCCGTCCTTCCTGGTTTAGCATTTCCCAGAATTCAATGCTTTCCCTCAGCTGATGATCACAGCCCCCACCCACACAATCAGTAAAATCAGTGCAGCAGCTGCTTCTGGCTGGTCAGAGATGGTGAATCAGTCAGGGGATTGGGGGATCCAGCCAAGCCTCCTGTCACATCACGCCCTGCCCCCTGTCTGCATCATCAGCAATCACACACAATGTGAGACAGAGGCATGGAAGATTTGTCTCCTAAGGGGGGATAGCAGAAGTAGCAGGAGACAATGTGAATTGGTACAGGGGCCATTTTTTTTTCACTTCATTTCTATCAGCTAACAGTGTGGCAGAACCGCACAGATACAGTAATACATTGTATAGACACATCTATATAACTGTTAATGTACTTTTAGGCTATGTTCACACTACATAAAAGTACGGCCGTTGTTGCCATCGGCAACAACGGCCGTACTTTGCACATTGTGGAACAATACCTATTGTTCTATGGGATCCCGGCCGGAGCGTATACACATTGTATACGCTCCGGCCGGGATCCCGTGCGGCGCTGCAAAGAACTGACATTTCAGTTTTCTGCGGCCGCAATTCAGTGAATTGCGGCCGTAGGAAACCCTGTCAGTTCAGACAATGAAGCGAGCGGCTCCGGCAGCTTCCTTCATTGTGTCCTATGGGGAGTTCTGATGCGGGCGCACGCTGATGCGCGTGCATCAGAACACTACGGACATAAAGATCGTCCGGTCGGTACTGCAGTACCGGCCAGGATGATCTTTGCAGAGACTGGCCGTTCCGTGACCCGACCGGTCTCTTACATAGTGTGAACATAGCCTAAATAGAAAACAGGTTTTTCATATCCGGAGTTCCCCTTTAACAATATTTAGGCGTACATGAATTCAGGGCAGATTCTGGCTTTTCTGCTGCCTGAGGAGAGAATTGACATGATGCCCCCCTCCCACACTGAAGATCATAAGTAAGTGGACCAGATCCTGCTGCAGATCTACTGTACAGTATTTCTGCACCAAAACATTTGCATTTTAAATCTTCCGGATGTACAACAGTACCAGCAAAGTGAATGGTCTATATAGTATACAAAAATATGACCATACATATTGCTACCATACTTACTGGCCAAATCCAGTATAATGAGAAATATGTCATATACAGAACAAATAATACCACCACACCATGAATCTATATTACCACCACACTGTGCTGGTTATCATCGTATTGTTAACAGATAAAACCCAGTATATAAAGGCCAATAATAACGCTATACAAGGGACAGATCTGATTGCCAAATCCTGACCACATATTACCACCACCTAATGATGTCATAGCATTTTGTTACCAAATAAAAATCACATACATGGGGACTATGGTTGTCTTTTTTTGGCATTTTCTATTTCTATACAGACACATACAGTCACATATACACACACAGTCAGTCACATATAAACACATGCAGTCTCATAAACACATACAGAGTAAGGCACATATACACACACAGAGTAAAGCACATATTTACACAAACAGTCACATATATACACAGTCAGGCACACATATACATATACAGTCATACATAAACATACAGTCACATGGACACACACAGGCACATATATACACAGATGTGGTGTCCCACCACTGGTGTTCTCTCTTCTCTTATGCACCTGTCGCAAAAGCTTCTTTCTCCAGGTTTAGTGGTGATAAAGGGTACTTTACCGTTTCACCAGTGTTTTGTATTTCTATGAATTGCATGGCTAAGGAAGGTAATGGGTTACTGTTTATATGTACCATGTATTACTGGTGACCAATAGGAGGTGCTCTCTACTTTTGACCTATTATCCTTATTCTTTCATATCCACCACTCACAGGGTAGATTACTTAGCCCCTGTAGTAAGTTAGTTACTTGGTGGAGGAAGTACAGTTGAGTCTTATCCAGATTCTCGTGAGAGAAAGACAGACAGCGGTCTTCTGATATAGCCTGCATAAATCGCAGACATCGCCGCTGGACACAGTAGGGTGCTGTGCGTGCTGACACACGTCCTCTCCTTTCTCCTGCGTGCACCACACGATGATGTCATTTCATTTCATGGCGCCTGGAGAAGGAAGAGGGCCCAGCCAGTGCTGTATCAGAGGTACGATGAGTGAAATTTTTATTTTTTAATTTGGTACAGACTTGGGGCATCATTGGGGTTAACTATAATACTACGGGCATCAAGGGGAGTGGGCACACTATTTTGCCTTGGGTGTTGCCCACTAATTCTACGCCACTTCCGTGCACAGTATAACATTAAGTGCGGTGGCTGTGTAGTGTTTGGGCCTTGAATGATTTTATAAATGGACCTTTACAGGAAAAGGTTTTCCATCCCCTTTGCTGGAGCAATGATGAACTGTAAATTGCTTAAAGGGTTTTTCTAATCTAAGACATTTCTGTGGGGTTGGCCATAAATATCTGATATATGCAGGTTTCATACCAGAGCTGGGGCTCCCATCTCTTAGACATTTATGTCCTATCCTAGGGGTTGGCAACATGTGTCTAAGATGGGATTTCCCTTATAAAAACTAAACATAGTAATGCAATGAATGAAGAAAAATGTCAGCAAAAAATTCTAAATAGCTTCAAATTGTTCTACATCAAAACATAATTTACAGCTTTTTCATTCCACGAGGCTTGCAGTTCTACCAAGCCTGGTGCTTCTCTTACGATTCAGCAAAAACTGCCTTAAAGCTCATTTTTATTTGCTAAATTCCGCTGCCAAGAGAATTTCTATGGGAGTGACAAAAATTGTACTAAAATTTTTTGTGTACCTGACAAAAGTTAACTTTTCATCTCATGCAGATGGTGAGGGTCCCAGAGGTTGGATTCTTACTTACCATACATGTACAGCAGCTAAATTGGACACCTTGGTGCAGAGAAATTCATACAATGCTTCTAGGGCAGAAAATCTCCATACATGGTGCTGTATATGGAGGCAGCATTGGGCAGCACACATATATGTAGACTTCATGTGATACTGTACAAGATGTGTGCACTTGGTTCTTGCATGAGCATGAGTGAGAAGACACCCTGAATTGGAATGGATTTTAATGAATTGTCTACATTTTGGTATATAAATAGGTTTTCACAGTCAAGTATTTAACACACGAAAGTTTTCAGTTAGAAGAAGACATAAGAATAATAGCTTTAGGCCTAGCTATGCATATAAAATATGCAATCTGCAAGCATCCAAAGAATGTACTCAGGAAAATTGATGTAGTTATGAGTAAAAATATGAATACAAGCATATGGATTGTGTACCCTAAAGGAGAACTGTAAACGTGAAGTGTATACAAGGCATTCCAGTTTTATGAAGCGGCAGTCGTACAGGTTTACCATAGCAGCCTAATCTGTGAATCTCTGCAGATGTTTGACATTCAACAGTCTATGAACAGTAAATAACTTATTGCAGACACTTCCCGAAATTTCACTATAGAGCCTCTTTTACTGTAGAATGCCAAGCTGGGAACATAATCTATAAACCCAATTTTCAAAGGTCACTCACTAGTTTTGCAGCCTGATTGTGGGAATGGACTGAGTAGTACATGCACAGCGCTTGCATTTCTGGCAGAGGTAGCTCATATTGACATACAGTACAAAGTGACCAATTTTGTTACTGGGAGATATTGATGGGTATGCATTAGGGGAGAGGATATAAACACGGCCGTGTGAAGTGTACATTGACACCTATTACTCAAACTCAAATTCCAGATAGCTGTGGAAACCTTAATGTTCCTGGGTTATTTTTGTTTTTTTTTTTTACAGATATAGAAGAAATGGAAGGGTTGATGGAATACCAATATGTTAGTAAATCACTTAGGCTGCGTTCACACTACGTATATTTCAGTCAGTATATGTATATTTCAGTCAGTATATTTCAGTCAGTATTGCAACCAAAACCAGGAGTGGATTAAAAACACAGAAAGGATCTGTTCACACAATGTTAAAATTGAGTGGATGGCCGCCATTTAATGGCAAATAGTTGCTGTTATTTTAGAACAACGGCTGTTATATTGAAATAATGGCAGTTATTTACTGTTATATGGCGGCCATCCACTCAATTTCAACATCCTTTCCTTTCCACTCCTGGTTTTGGTTGCAATACTGACTGAAATATACGTAGTGTGAACCCAGCCTTAAAGTGCAACAGTCATTGCAGAAAACTTGTATGAAAAAAAATATATGCATAATATAAATATTTTTTAATTACAAAAAATTGGGTCCTCCGCATACCAACTGGTCAAATAGTATGTACCATCCCACCACTCTGTGTGGGCACAAAGGGAGCACTATTACTTTGTGGAGGCACAGAGGAAGCACTATTACCTGGTGGGGGCACAGCGGGAGCACTTTTACCTGGTGGGTCACAGAGGAAGCACTATTACCTGGTGGGGGCACAGAGGGAACACTATTATCTTGTGGGGGCACAGAGGAAGCACTATCACCTTGTGGGCGCACCGAGCAAGCACTAATACTTTGGTGGGGGCACAAAGGGAGCACTATTACCTGGTGGGGGCACAGAGGGAACACTATTTCCTTGTGGGGGCACAGAGGAAGCAATATTACCTTGTGGGGGCACAGAGGGAACACTATTACCTAGTGGGGGAACAGAGGAAGCACTATTACCCTGTGAAGACGCAGAGGAAGCACTATTACCTGGTGGGGGCACAGAGGGAACACTATTACCTTGTGGGGGCACAGAGGAAGCACTATTACCTGGTGGGGGCACAGAGGGAACACTATTACCTAGTGGGGGAACAGAGGAAGCACTATTACCTTGTGGGTGCAAAGAGGGAGCACTAGTACCTTGTGGGGGCACAGAGGAAGCACTATTACCTTGTGGGAGCACCGAGAAAGCATTATTACTTTGTGGGGGCACAAATGGAGCACAATTACCTGGTGAGGGCACAGAGGGAGCACTATTACCTTGTGGGGGCACAGAGGAAGCACTATTACCTTGTGGGCGCACCGAGCAAGCACTAATACTTTGGTGGGGGCACAAAGGGAGCACTATTACCTGGTAGGGGCACAGAGGGAACACTATTACCTAGTGGGGGAACAGAGGAAGCACTATTACCTTGTGGGGGCAAAGAGGGAGCACTAGTACCTTGTGGGGGCACAGAGGAAGCACTATTACCTTGTGGGAGCACCGAGAAAGCATTATTACTTTGTGGGGGCACAAATGGAGCACAATTACCTGGTGAGGGCACAGAGGGAGCACTATTACCTTGTGAGGGCACAGAGGAAGCACTATTACCTGGTGGGGGCACAAAGGGAACACTATTACCTTGTGGGGGCACAGAGGGAGCACTATTACCTTGTGGGGGCACAGAGGAAGCACTATTACCTGGTGGGGGCATAGAGGGAGCACTATTACCTGGTGGGGGAACAGAGGAAGCACTATTACCTTGTGGGGGCAAAGAGGGAGCACTAGTACCTTGTGGGGGCACAGAGGAAGCACTATTACCTTGTGGGAGCACCGAGAAAGCATTATTACTTTGTGGGGGCACAAATGGAGCACAATTACCTGGTGAGGGCACAGAGGGAGCACTATTACCTTGTGAGGGCACAGAGGAAGCACTATTACCTGGTGGGGGCACAAAGGGAACACTATTACCTTGTGGGGGCACAGAGGGAGCATTATTACCTTGTGGGGGCACAGAGGAAGCACTATTACCTGGTGGGGGCATAGAGGGAGCACTATTACCTTGTGGGGGCACAGAGGGAGCACTATTACCTTGTGGGGGCACAGAGGAAGCACTATTACCTGGTGGGGGCATAGAGGGAGCACTATTACCTGGTGGGGGAACAGAGGAAGCACTATTACCTTGTGAGGGCAAAGAGGGAGCACTAGTACCTTGTGGGGGCACAGAGGAAGCACTATTACCTTGTGGGAGCACCGAGAAAGCATTATTACTTTGTGGGGGCACAAATGGAGCACAATTACCTGGTGAGGGCACAGAGGGAGCACTATTACCTTGTGAGGGCACAGAGGAAGCACTATTACCTGGTGGGGGCACAAAGGGAACACTATTACCTTAAGGGGGCACAGAGGGAGCACTATTACCTTGTGGGGGCACAGAGGAAGCACTATTACCTGGTGGGGGCATAGAGGGAGCACTATTACCTGGTGGGGGAACAGAGGAAGCACTATTACCTTGTGGGGGCAAAGAGGGAGCACTAGTACCTTGTGGGGGCACAGAGGAAGCACTATTACCTTGTGGGAGCACCGAGAAAGCATTATTACTTTGTGGGGGCACAAATGGAGCACAATTACCTGGTGAGGGCACAGAGGGAGCACTATTACCTTGTGAGGGCACAGAGGAAGCACTATTACCTGGTGGGGGCACAAAGGGAACACTATTACCTTGTGGGGGCACAGAGGGAGCATTATTACCTTGTGGGGGCACAGAGGAAGCACTATTACCTGGTGGGGGCATAGAGGGAGCACTATTACCTGGTGGGGGCACAGAGGGAGCACTATTACCTTGTAGGGGCACAGAGGGAGCACTATTACCTGGTGGGGGCACAGAGAGAACACTATTACTAGTGATGAGCGAATACTGTTTGATCGAATAGATATTCGATCTAATAGTAAGGTATTCGATCGTATCAAATATTATCGAATAGTTCGCCGAATATTCAATAAATATTAGATGAGTGTTCAAACCCCCCTTCTTCCCTGTTTTTTTTTAGCCAATCAACATGCAGGGAGGCTGCCACAGCCCCTTGGTGTACGTAGCATGGCAAGAAACGAGAATAACAATAATTGGATGGCATAGTCACATGAACCAATAACATATATACACGTGTGGTTATTCAGTGCTACGTGCTGCTACGTCATACATAAATACAAAGGGTAGTGCAAGCACTCTGCTCACCAAGTGTTTTGTGTTGTTGATATGTGCTAGACTGCTCAATCTAAAAAAAAGAGTAGTACTTGTGTTCATCTAGTGCTACGTGCTGCTACATCATACATAAATATAAAGGGTAGTGCAAACACTCTGCTCACCAAGTGCTTTGTGCTAATGATACGTGCTAGACTGCTCGATCTAAAAATAAATTGTAGTACGCGTGTTCATCCAGTGCTACATGCTGCTACGTCATACATAAATACACAGGGTGGTACAAGCAGGCTGCTGTGCTACTATAAGGCACTCTGTTTACCAAGTGCTACATGCTACATAATACAGCCGTCCAGCTGTACCTATAAAATATTCATACACCCTTTAATAACCAGGTAATTCACCTGTATAACATCGACTTAACGTTGACTTTATTCCCTGCGATTTTGGGGTGTTAGATGCTTCCCCTGCAGTCCCAGTTGCATTCCAGTGGTGTTGCCATCATTTCCTGAGGTGTCATTGTGGACTTGGTGACCTCCAAGTGGTCGAATACTGTAGATGTTTTTCAATAAACTAATACTTGTTCCCATAGAAAATTCAAATATTTCACTATTCGCTCATCACTATTACATTTTAGGGGCACAGAGGAAGCAGTATTACCTTGTAAGGGAAGAGAGAGACCTATTACCTTTTGGGGGGTACAGAGGGAGCATGATTACCTTGTGGGGGGCACAAACAGATGGAGATTGCTCATCTGTAGACACTGCTGTCAAGTACATCTAAGAAGAATTGCTCTAAAACTACAATATAAGTAGACATTATAGTGGGACATTGAGCTCTCCCTCAAAATACCAATGGGACACAACCCCTCCTTTCATACTCTATATTACAATTATTGTTTGCACAGAAGATGAAACCATTATATAGAAACAAAAAGAAGTGGGTGTCAGACAAATGACACTGCTCAAGGGTTGAAAATGCTCACTCAAGGATATATTCCATACCCTTGTGCACTGGAATCAAATTTTACAGGGAATGTGTGTCTGAGCATAAAGGGAGAATGTCATTGTGTGTGTAGCCATTTAAACTTGCAGGAAAACATATTGCTCATAAAGAAAACAATGAATCTTTTCCTAGTTATATTATGCCCCGTGTCTTCAGCTTCTAGAAATGAACAGAACAAATGAAACCGTCGAGCGGAATGTGACATTTGCAATATAATTTGTGAAAATGGATCAATTATTTTCCTCTGCATATTTATAAGCTACAAATCTCGCTTCACGTAAAACAAAACGTGCGTGACATCGCATGGCATGAAATGGCTTAAAACATAGAAAACAATGCTTGGGAGTCAGTATCTCTGCAATGATTGTTTGCTTTGCAGCAGGCAAACACACGCTGCTTGTTTACATCCTGTTCTGTAAATGAGGCAGGGCTCCGAACGGTAGAAGATTTTTGTCTCCAGAATGATTCTTTATGTTGCAGCTTCCAAGGACTTGAGGTTAATAATATTATGAAATCTGGATGTTATCTGAATGACAATTGGAATTAATTTAATTTACGCTCGCACATCTGACTTCATGCTTGGGGAAAAGCCATATGAGCATTGCTTAGGAACAACAAGTCCATGCACTGGTACAATAGGAAACAATGATATTAGCATATTATATATTCATATCATCTACACATCTAAAAATACAACCCATTCAGAGATTGCATCATTTGACCTTCCACTGCTGTTCAGCTATTGTGCTTCAGCGATATGAGTGAATGAGGCTAAAGAAGTCACGTGACAGTGAGTCCCTATAGAACTGCACTGAGATGGAGACAGTGGAAAGCCAGGATCATGGGATTTCCGGCACCTGTTCAAATGACTTCATCTCACTAAGTAAACATTACCCCTCCCCTGTCTTTATACAATGTTATTGCTTCCGCAATTCACCCTACCTAAACTCTAAACTAATCCAATTTTCATTTTGAGCTTATTGTATTTGTAGGCATGTACTGATGTGATAACAGAAAGTATGAAAAGTGTATAGAAGGCTATGTAAATATACATTACAAAGTCAAATAAATAATAAATATTGTTGACACCAATATTTATCATTGTATAATTGGTAAATAAAGGATAGAGTATATCAAGTAATTAAGAATTATCATTTTTGCATTAATATATTAACTGGTGTATATCAGCAAATAGTAGCTACCTGATTATAGCACGAGAGGTCTGATAATTCTAATATACAGTGGTGCCTTGGATTACAAGCATAATTCGCTACGGGACTTTGCTTGTAACCCAAATCCTCTCTTAAACCAAGGCAAATTCTCCCATAGGAAATCATTGAAATGCTGACAATTGGTTCCACACCCCAAAAATAATGATTTTTTATTCTAAATAACATGTAAAACAGATGAAACAAACATTGAGAAACAGCTGAATATGTAATATTATAAGTTACTATACAGTATAGCAATCAGCATGTGGAATATAATGTATAGTAAGTGCATAAACCTGATAACACAGCAGCAGTTTGTACATACAGGATGGGACTGCAGATCCCCATAATGAAGTAGCGTAGTACAACAGGCTAGAATAGGGAAGCAGGGCTGTTGTGAGAGGGCTGTGTGGTCACATGACAGCAATGAAGAAGAGAAGTGTGTTTAGCATGGATCGATCAGGAACAGTGACAGAAACTTTTGTATTCAGCAGTGTGAATGGCTGAGTGTAAGTGCAGGCACATTATAGCAGCAGTGTGTATAGCTGAGTGAGTGCAGGCACATTATAGCAGCAAAGTGTAGGATGGGAAAAACAAGGACTGACAGAGCCTACAGGGAGCATGAAGGAATGAGCAGGACATATGTGGGCACAGTATAGCAGCACTCCCTGACCGGGGATAGTGGTGTTACAGCTATGAAGAGATTACCACCACAGTCCTGTCCCTGATGCAAGCCCCAGCCTGAAGTGGATCTGCCCTAATTTAGAAGGTGAAGGAGACTTCCTGGATCAGACCATGCCCCTCCCCCACTCCCCCTCCCACCCTGTACAGTGAGCTCTTAAACCAAAGCAATGCTCTTAATCCAAGTTACAATTTTGAAAAACTGTGAGCTCTTTTTCCTTAACGCTCTTAAACCAAGTTACTTTTAAACCGAGGTACCACTGTATTAGAGGAACTGCACTTTATGTGAACATAGAGGTGAAAAAGTTATTTACCTCATTTTTTAATTTCCTTCATAACTCAACATAACAACCCTGATTCTGTACAGTTTCCAAATAACGTTGCTACATTGTCAGGATACTGCAAACACTGACTGGTCAGGGATGAGGTGGGGTGGACATGGAAAGTAAACCCCAGTGAACCACTGTCCCTACCTACTTGCCTCAGAAAACCCTAGGTGACTGTGGGCAACTGGGCGACAGTCCCTAACTTGCAATACGTGAAACACAGAACATAGACAAGATGAGCTCACAGATAGGCATAGTCAGGAAACCAGGGTCAAACTAAACGGACAGCAGAGGTACAGAATCCACAAAATAGTCAGGTCAGGATAGCTAAGGTCAGGGAAGTCAGATAACAAGGAATAGTCAGGGTATGACAGCCAGGGTCAGGAAAGACAAAAGGTAATACAGGAGATAGCACAGGGAACACCAAGCATGCTAGTAAAAACTAGTCTAATAGTCAGACTAGGGATGTTATATAGGATGCCAGAGGTCCAGTCAGACTGTCATTGGAACAGAGGTCCAGAATCCAGCAAGCGAGTGGAGAAACCAGATGTCAATTACCTAGCCAAAACAGAGATTAAAGTGACTCTGTACCCGCAATTTGACCCCACCCAAACCTCTCATACCTTCAGATAGCTGCTTTTAATCCAAGATCTGTCCTGGGGTCCGTTTGGCAGTTATTGTCCTAAAAAACAACTTTTTAACTTGCAGCCCTGTGCCAAACGGCCGTGGCCTAGAGTGTGTGCGCATTAGGCTGGCACACCCTCTCTGTCCCTCCTTCCCACTCTCCTCATTATTAGGAATGCCCCAGGAAGATTTTCCAGGCAGATGGGCTGGATCGTTAAGGCACCTCTGCAGTGTTCAGAATAGGAGAATACCTGGCTAGAGCATGCCTAATGATGAAGAGGGTGGGGAAGAGGGACGGAGGGGTGGTGCAAAGTTAGGGCACAGATTCTGTAGGCCGTTTGGCACAGGGCTGCAAGTTTAAAAGTTGTTTTTTATAACTGCAATAACTGCATCACCTGCCGAACGGACCCCAGGACAGATCTTGGATTAAAAGCAGCTATCCAAAGGTACAAGTACTTTGGGGGGGACAGATTGTGGGTACAGAGTCGCTTTAACCATAAAGTGGCCAGAAGGAACTCAGCAAAGGAGAGACGGGTGCGGCAGGTGAATCAATCAGCAAAGCAGAAGGAGTAGGACAGTGTTCAGACAGTACTCAGTCAAATGCAAATAACACACAGAACAGGTGCAAATTCATGGCCAAAAGTGCAGTCTCGTTCATATCTTACAAACTAAGGACTGCGCCAGGTACAGGTACAGTCATAACATATATAGTTTAACACTGCTTAAAAAAAGAAACACCCAAATACTATCACAGAGCACTTGCATATTATTGTTAAACCATCATAAATCAAAAAAACATCTTCATAACATTCTCAAATAGTTCAATAATGTGTGAAAATTCCACCGTTACTATGCCAAAAATGTCACCAATTCCACATAACAGAAGTAAGCTATATCAGTATGCTATTTTCCATTACCAAATATCATTCTGTGCCCAACCATCATCCCCTTGTTGTGGCTATGCCATCCTGTACATAGGTGACAATGCCAGAGCAGAGAAATCATTTCATGGATGCCAACAAGTCTATCACTCTGGGCTATCGGGAAGTGTCTAAATGCTTGAGTAGTCATTCTGTCTCTAGACTAATCTACAATTTGAGAAAGAAGGTTTTTCTCTATGAATCTTAAATAGTGGAAAATGCTGTTGAGTTATATTACTACATACCGTAGTTGTTGTATAAATGCTAAGTGACTAGTATTCCACTTTATCCTCAGGATGATGAAATTGAGCCTTGAGGGTTATGTACACAGCCTGAACAATTGTGAACATTCATAAAGAGTAATTCCCTGTATATCCGGATCTTTTTGGCTTACAAACAACTAAAATATAGATACACTTTAAAAACTGTACGTGGTAACTGCTCAGCCATTTTTACCATATTCTCTACGCTTAGTTTTTTGGAATAAACTCTTGTCATGGGGCTCAGAGTGGTATAAGCCCTCCTAGGTTCCAACGCACGCCCGTTAATAGGTATAGGTAGTCCCTAGTGTTCCCTGGTAGTGTATAGGTGTAGTTGAATAAACATAGGTTCCAGAGTTCTTAAAGGGGTTGTCCAGCAATTTTTTTTTTTCTTTCAAATCAACTGGTTTCAGAAAGTTAAATAGATTTGTAATTTACTTCTATTTAAAAATCTCAAGTCTTCCCATACTTATCAGCTGCTGTATATCCTGCAGGAAGTGTTGTTTATTTACATTCAGAAACAGTGCTCTCTACTGACATCTCTGGCGGAGTCAGGAACTGTCGAGAGCAGCAGCAAGTCCCCATAGAAAACCTCTCCTGCTCTGGACAGTTCCTGACTCCGCCAGAGATGTCAGTAGAGAGCACTGTTTCTGAATGTAAACAAACAACATTTCCTGCAGGACATACAACAGTGTATAAGTATGGGAAGACTTGAGATTTTTAAATAGAAGTAAATTACAAACCTATTTAACTTTCTGATACCAGTTGATTTGAAAGAATTTTTTTTTCCCGCTGGACAACCCCTTTAACCAGATGAACATGTTTACCGGTAAAGGTACAGTACAACACGTTTTAGGAACAAGTTCACAATAAGTGTTTTTAGTTTAGGAGAACAATGCCAGCAGCTTCCCTTTGAATACTGTTGATAGTGCCTGAATAGGACTTTTGGCAGTTTAAGTACTTGACTTGAACAGTCTCTTAGTTAGGCTTTTGGTAGTAGTGGATTTGTAGTGAGGCTAGGGGGCTACCAGGATGGACCTGCCAAGGTAGTGCAGAACTATGTTGGGCAGGGACGTAACTACCACTGTAGCAGCCATAGTGGATGCTATGGGGACCACCGTATCAGGGGGCCCCATGGCCTGCTTGTGCAATACACTGTGCCCCCTTAGCTGTCATCATTTGCAGCACTAGATGGCTGAGCGGGCCTTTAAAGTTCCGCAGATGTCCTTTTAACTGAAAGCATTCCTGACCAGCACTTGCAGTTAGGGAAGTGGGGGGAGGGGGCCCAATCAGAAGTTTGCTATGAGGCCCAGCCATGTCTAGTTACACCTCTGATGTTGGGGTGACTCTTGCAACCTCTGCTGCAGTTGTGTTAATTGTAGATAAGAAGAAGAAAGCTTTGAAGTACCAAATAAAAAAATATAGAACAATCTCCCTCACAGGTTTGGGTCCCCCTGTAGTGGTAGCTGCGCCTGTTAGGGTTTAGCCATAATGCTGCTTACAGGAACTTGTCAGAAATATAAGCAGCCTCTTGGGCAGACAGGCACCTGGCCACAAGGGGTAGAACTTGCTGTAGTCAGGATCCGCTCAGGAACAACAGTAAACTACAACTAACCACTAAGGATTGTCTCCATCAGCTACTTATAGCTAGAAACGGGGCTAGTTCCCTACTGGCAAGCAACTTAAGGTATCTTAGGACCTCATAGGATGAAACCTTCTAGCAGGTTGGCTAAAAGTGTGGAGGCTCGAAATCTTTCTCATGCACCCACCATGCAGGGCCGGTTTTAGACTAGATGTGGCCCTGGGCAAAGTTAAAGGTGGGGCCCCAAATGCTGAAATATTTTAGCAACAATTTAAGGTCCCCATACATTTTACTCTTTTGTTGGTGGTACCTGTTGCTCCTGGTGGGTTCGGCCATCAGTGTAAGGTGTATGGGGCTCTCTGGACAGTCCTCTGACAGATGATATCAGTGGACATAGGGGGTCGAGCTTGATGGAAAATCAATGCCCAACCTCTTTGTTCTAAGAGAGATAAGCCGCCATCAGATCTGTATGGCTATGGCTTTCCCCTCTTATAGAAAACACAGGAAAACTCAGATGTGCCAAATTTCTGTGTATGGGGAGGACGGGACCAGATGGGAGAGATAATTGTCAGCTGAAGGATTGTTCAGCCAGCAGTTATTGGAAGCGTACGGCCACTTTTAAGGCCGTATTACACGGCCTGATATTTTGCAGAAGTGAGCGCCAATCTGGTAGAATGGAGCTCGCTTAGAGAGCCTACTACAGCAAAAGCTATGGAGGAGATTTATCAAACTGGTGTAAAGAAGAACTGGCTCAGTTGCCCCTAGCAACCAATCAGATTCCATCTACTTAGAATCTGAGTGATGAAAGGTGGAATCTGATTGGTTGCTAGGGGCAACTGTGCCAGTTTCACTTTACACCATGTTTGATAAATCTCCCCCTATGTGTATATATACAGTATATCATTAGTGATGTGTGTGCAATCCTTGCTGTATATAGTAAACAATAAAGATATATACTACCTGATCACGTTCCCCGGTGTCCTCAGGCCGTGTCTGTGATTTATACTACCTGATCATGTTCCCCAGTGTCCTCACAGAGCGATAGCATCCTGATTCGGACAATTTTCGCTCCATGTATTAGGGCCCTTACTCAGTTCAGAAGGTTACATGCCGGGACTGCCGCTATATGCCAGGACTGCCGCTACATGTCAGGACTGCAGCTACATTATGGGTCTGCCGCTACATGTCAGGACTGCCGCTACATGCCGGGACCGCCGCTACATTTTGGGACTGCTCCTACATGTCGGGACCGCCCCTACATGTCGGGACTGCCCCTACATGTCGGGACTGCCCCTACATGTCGGGACTGCCCCTACATGTCAGGACCGCCGCTACATTCTGGGGCTGCCGCTAAATGCCAGGACTGCAGCTAAATGCCAGGACTGCCGCTACATGCCAGGACTGCCCCTACATGTCAGGACTGCCGCTACATTCTGGGACTGCCCCTACATGTCAGGACTGCCGCTACATTCTGGGACTGCCGCTACATGCCAGGACTGCCGCTAAATGCCAGGACTGCCGCTACATGCCAGGACTGCCGCTACATGCCAGGACTGCCGCTAAATGCCAGGACAGCCGCTAAATGCCAGGACTGTCCCTACATGTCAGGACTGCCGTTACATGTCAGGACTGCCGCTAGTGGTGTAAACACAAGAACTATTTATATGAATTGCTTTAAAAAAATTCATTAAAAAAAATCACTATAATCAGGACCAAATATTACCTCCATACCGTTATTGAAGAAAACACACTATATATAGGCCAATATTACCACCATAAAGTGACCGCCCCATAATGACTCTATATACACTATATACAGACCAATATTACCGCTATAGACTGACCACTGTATAATAAATGACTCTATATACACTGTATACAGACCAATATTATGTGGCTGTCACCCTATGGCTGTACTATTGGTCTGTATATAGTGTATATATAGAGTTATTATGTAGCAGTCAATCTATGGCAGTAATAACTCTATATATACGCTATATACAGACCAATATTACCGCCATAGACTGACCACCACATAATAACTCTATATACACACTATATACAGACCAATATTACCGCCATAGATTGACCACTGCATAATGACTCTATATACAGACCAATATTATTGAAATAGGCTGACCCCTGTATAATGGCTCTATATACACTCTATATACAGACCAATATTACCGCCATAGAGTGACCACTGCATAATGACTCTATATACAGACCAATATTACTGCCATAGACTGACCCCTGTATAATGACTCTATATACACACTATATACAGACCAACATTATGTGGCGATCACTCTATGGTTGTACTATTGGTCTGTATATAGTGTGTATATAGAGTCATTATGTGGTGGTAACTGTATGGCGGTAATATTGGTCTGTATAGTGTCATTATGTGGTAGTCAATCTATGGCAGTAATGAGTGTATATATATACGCTATATACAGACCAATATTAATGCCAAAGAGTGACCACTGCATAATGACACTATATACAGACCAATATTACCACCATACAGTGACCACCACCTAAGGACTGAATACCACTTTATTTTTTTCTCAATAAAATACACCGTATTGCCTTAGTGATGTCATCATACACTATACATAGGAGCTGCAGCAATTACATAGGACTGATGAGGCCAGAGAATGGCTGCAGCTCCTATATACAGTCTATTCACCTCAACACTTGGAGTCAACAGTGCTAATACACACACACCATTATATATATATATATATATATATATACACACACACACTCACACACACACGAAAACACATTATACAGATACAAACCATCCAGCCCATACACTATACACAGGACATGTAACACACACTACATTCATGCATTATACACCTACATTCATACACACACTACATATACAGAATACTTACTCCCTCTAGCATGCTGGGTGTAGTGGTGAATCCCCCTCATGTTCCTTAGAAGCAGTAGGCTGTCATCCTCACCTGGCAGCCCTCTCCTCCATCGTCCCGACAGCTCCACACCAGAGCAGGAAGTCACGTGCAGTGAGAGGAGCTGGAGGGAGAGGGAGGGGGAGGGGGAGCAGACACCGAGCCCAGCGTCCTGCAGCCTCTGCGTGACCCCTGATAGCAGCAGCCAGGGATCACTGCCAGACGCTGGAGGACGCTGTCTGTGCTCTCCTCTCCACAGGAACTGCGGTAGGGGGCCCCTGGGGGATGGGGGCCCTGGGCATTTGCCCTGCTTGCCCCCCCCCTAACGCCGGCCATGCCACCATGTAACAAAATACAATTAAAGAGGATGTACCACCAGGTACCTCCTCTTTAACCTGAAGCCACGGAAGCCGGTGCCGCGGTTCGTTTTCCGGACCGAGGCCCGGTTCCCGTGCACGGCGCCGTTCTATGCACCGGAACTGGCCGGTGCTCAAGCACTGGAGGTAGGCCGGCCCGCCCCCAGTGGGAGGGAATTCCCTCCCCTGTATGACGCGGCTCCCTTAGAATGAATGGAGCCGCATCATGGAGGGGAGGGAATTCCCTCTCACTGGGGGCGGGAATTCCCTCCATTTAACTCCAGAGGCCTTCAATGTGCAGGCTGTTAGAGAATAAACATACTCATACTACAACTGTCATAGGGAGCCCATTCATAGGGAAGCATTAGAAAACCCAACACATTATACCTTAGTGCTACTAGAGACCTAGCAGTGGCACATGGGTTCCAGGACAGTCTGCATAAGTATGTATGGAGAGATGATTTTCCTTTTGTTTTGCTGTATATCCTGCGGCCAAATTGTTGCACCTGCGATATGGTCTTTTTTTTTGTATTGTTATCTTATAAAGCTTTAATATGGCAGTTTAAAAAAAAGTATGGATGGAGAATATGGATGCAGATTTTTTATAAACAGTTTCTTTGCACACCTTGGTACGCATACAGGTACTGTGAATTATTTAGTAATAGGGTGGAATGTGATGGAAAAGGTGCTATAGGGCATCCATTTGTAAATTATTCTGATTTAATTTGTAATATTAGTTGAACACTATCAACTTGTAACACTGCTTGCCAGGACAGCATACTCCTTTGCAATGCTCCTCTCTAGTGATTTCATATGTATTTGACCTTTCAGGAGTTAGCCGGGATGTTGCTTTTTATTTCACAAACATTTAAAGGTCACCCTATAAAGGTGACAATGCATTCTCTTTTTTCAGATTCAGCAACCTAATTGTCTGTAGCTGAAATCCAGGGTCATATTTAATAAGTAATGGCCTATTGAAATGCCATTATGAAATCTAACATGCAGCATAAAAACGATTCTATTCAGCTTCACAAAGTGTTCTCCTGGAGTTTTACATAAAGGAAAATGGTGTGTTATGGAACATAATAATAAAACTGAACATTTTGGCCGATTGTTACTTTCAAATGACACAAAGGCGTCTAGACACTTTTTTTTCTCCTCCGTAGAAATTAAACTGCACATTTGACCAAATGAATGTGTTGGACATATTACTGGTTGAAAAGAAGGTGAAAAGGTTTCACATAATCTACTGTTCATATTGCAATTTTTTTCGCAAGCCAAATTTGGTGCAAGAATTTGCAACTTTTTATTTTTTAAACCTCTCCTGCAACTTGGGGAAGTGGGAAATGGCTTGGTGTCACAGGGGTGGTGCCACCCATGGCTTGGCAAATTTTGTCATAAAACTGGTATAAACTATAGCTGAAATCTACTCTAGCTCCTACAGTAGCTGATGTAAATTTGTCTGGTACAGATGCAACAAATTAATTAACCAGCATGTGCTTATAGAGCATATGAGGGCCATATTATATGGCCTGATGCAAGGGGTAAGCGAGCGCCCTATTATACAACTCAATGATCGCACGTCTAGGGCTGCACAGACGTTATCAATGTACGTGCAGCCCTTGCTCTATATATAAAATGATAAAGATGTTTTATCCATACCACTCCATGCTCTCCACGGTATCCACCTGCCTTGCGGGCTGTCACTGCAGAAATGGGACCCGGAGATACAGCAAGAGGACATCGGGGGAGCGTGCAGAGCGAGAGGTAAGCATAATAGCTTTATTATTTTATATATATATATATATATATATATATATATATATATATATATATATACATACCGAATCAACCTTTGGCTGCACATCACTTATTACAAAGAGAATATTTGTGATATCTACTCAATTTGGCAGATTGTCAATGCATGAAATAAGGATTTTATTCAGATTACCACCTTCGGCTGTGTTTGCACTTTGACATCTCCGCTGTGTTTCTTTGTTTACATACCAGGCTAAGAGAGGTTGTCCCGCATACACTATCAAACTATGCTGCTGCCATGGACAAAACAGTGCTATATACTTACCTGTCCTGCTCTCTGCCGCTGTCATAGTTTTTACATCTGCTTGTGGTGAGCCCCCGGATGGTGTTGTAGCGGTGGGACGGCCAGTCACTTGCTAGATGGAAGTGTGATGCCACTACTGTGGTGGATGCCCAAGATACAGCCGGACCTTAAGGGTTTGTCATGTGACGCCAGTGCCAGCTGGGCACAGAGGTGTGATGGCACGCCTGCTTTTAAGTTGTAAGGCCAGTTGTACCCTTTTCCCCTGTGGTCGGTGTCCTGTCGGGTTGCTACCGGGTCTCTTGGGATGGTGTAGTCACGGATGATGTAGTCACAGGTGGCCAGAGCGGTGTAATGACCCCCCCCCCCCCCGAATGGTAGGACCCGCCACCCACAGAAAGGGGAGATGTCCCAAGGTTGCGGTGTATATGCTGTGTAGGTTGTAGTGAATAATCACAGACTCTGTGGATAACGTTGACTTTACTATTGGCAAATGTGCAACAGGTGATACAGATGAGCTCGGAAATACACTTGATAGAGTTCCAATAAATACTTAAACACAAAACCACCAGATCTGTGTGATAAGTGCTGAGTAGGATTTAGTAGAGTAGAGTTGTACTGAGGTAGCGTACAACCCAAGTAGTAATGCCTCAAACCAAGTAGTAATGTGCTCTGCCGGGATGTTGGAGTAGATAGAATGTTTTGCACTCCTCCTGGTGAGACCCACATGACGCAATTAGCAGGAGACACCTGAGTGCTCATGGTTTTAATCCCTCCTGTCTGTCCCATTCTATCTTTGATAGCTATGGTGAGTGCAATACCTTATCCAGACTTGTGCTGTTTCGGGGCAGCTTCCTCCGCCGGTGGTGCTGGCTGGGTTTTGGGGGGGCATTTTTGGGTCTGGCCCTGTGGCATGGGGGTTGCAGGGCCGTTCCATGGCCTCCCTTCCCTGACTGTGCACGCCTGCGGGGGTGGTGGTCGCTGACTGGCACAGTGTGGACTTAGTGTAGGGACCCATGTGTATCAGATACCTGCACGCGGTACATGGGGCAGTGTGGCTTGATCAATTCACATACAGAATTCTGATGTTTTCTATGCAGCCGAGAGGTACTAGTATCAGCCATAGGTGTGAGGTGCAGCACTCTTTTTCTTCCCTGAACCGGAGTAGATAGAATACTTTTAGAAGAAGAAGAACGAGAAAACCTGTGCCTGTGTATTGACCTTTCTAAAATCTTCACACCACCTTATGCCCACTAGCGTTGGCTGAACCATAGTAATAGGTGACACAGACCCCAGACCTTGTTACCTGTGATGAGCAGAGTGCTGAGGGTTCCCTGGCTGACACTCGCACTGCGAGATGGAGTTCATAGACCGTTACAGTAACTTTGTTCCACCCGGATCAGTTCCTAGCTCTTTGGCTCTTTAATAGATACTGTCTTGCACTGTTGTTTCTCCTAGTCCACAGCGTGGGTTGAGGTGATCTGTTGGCTAGTCCTCTCCTAAGGAGGCACTGACTAAGACTAAGACTCTTTTTGTTGGGGGACCTGGCAGAGGGCCAGGGCCCAAGTAGGACCACTGTGGAGAGCTATCTGGTCTGCATCCTTCCTCCACAGAATCCCAACCAAGACTCCTCCTTCAGCCAAGGGACTGACTTCCTATCCAGCATGTAAGGTACACTGTGATTGGGTGGAAAGAGTGAACCAGAGAGTAAAGAGAGCAGAGGTGAAAGGAGAGAAGAAAGGAAAGATCCTACTGGTTCACAGATTCTGGTACATATAAACACAATAACCCTTTGAGACACTTCAGCTGTGCAGCTTCCACACTTCAATACATAGGATAGCGACATCTAGTGGTCATCTCTTAATACTACTTTGGCTGCAATGAGACCACAAAAAGTACAGACTTTTGCGAAGGGTGTGAACAACAGTAACACCCCTAGTGGGACACTACATGCTGATCTGCCATCTCACAGGAAATGGACGCTTAGTATAGACAGTATAATGTTGAAATAGCACGTTGGTGGAAGTTGTGAAAACAATTATGCAGGGGAGAGCATCAGACAGCAAGAGGCCAGGGAAGTGAGCCAAATTACACAATGTAAAAAATACAATAAAACACAGTTTTTTTTTAAATAAAAAAATAATAAAAAAAAAACGCCTAGGGTCCCCCCTATTTTTATAACCAGCCGGGTTAAAAACCAAGCAACAGCAGCCTGGTAACATCAGGGTGGGAAGAGCCATTGGTTTAGGCCCTCCCCAGCCTAAATCTTACCAGCCTGCTGCCGCCCCAGTCCAGGAGCGCCAATTTTGACGCTCCGGGACCACTGGCACCCGGCTCTTCCCAGTACCCCTGGTGGCATTGGGTACTGGGGTAATAAAGGGGGTTAGTGGTAGCCATTTTATACCGGCTAACACTAGGCCCCGACTTAGTAATGGATTCCGTCTATTAGACGGCTTCCACTACTAAGTCTATAAAGTAAAGAAATAAAGACAAAAACAAAAAGGGAGAAACACACAAAAAACACACAAACAGGAGCACAACACCCATCATTGTGAGCGGTGTTGTGCACCTTACAGTATGCAGCATCTTTACAGATCGCTGCTTACAGTCTGGCCCCCAAGGGGTTAAGGGAGGATGTATTGCATCCCCCTTAACCCCTTGGGGACCAGACTGATGTCAGACTGCACCCATACCAGCAAGGAAGGGGTTAAGTGACCCCCCCCCCTTCCTTGCTGGGATGGGTGCAGTGCTGGGGAGGGGGTGGGGGGAGCTTTATACTCACCCCGATGTCCCGATGTGTCCTCTTCGCTGGTCCGCAGCACAATGAAGTCACTGTACTGCGGACCGGCTCTTTATATGTGCGCTCAGCCGATCAGCCAATCAGCTGAGCGCACATATAATTCTAAATGTTTCTTCTAATAATGCTAATGTGATAACATAATTAGAAGAAACATTTGATGTTTTAATTAAAGTCAAGTATTGATTAGTACAGAATGCTCTATTTACCGGGAATATGAATTAACGGCTTAATGGAGCTTCCTGTACTAATTAATATTTAATTAATAAAACACATTTTCGTTGTAATAAAATCAGTTTCGTTGTTCAATAATTTAATTTAAACGAATCCATCATTGTGCAATTAAATATACTGTCAAAAAATAAATATATATATAAATATACATTTATTTATATATATATTTATTTTAACAGTATATTTAATTGCACAATGATGGATTCGTTAGAATTAAATTATTGAACAACGAAAGGGACTTTATTACAAAGAAAATGTGTTTTATTAATTTAATATATTAACTATTAGAGGCATCGGCATTCGGCATTATTGCCGGCTATTTTTTAAGTACTCCGTACGGACCACCTGTCAATCCACGGCCGTGAATTTGCACAGTTCCGGCCGCAAAAAAATGGTCTTGTTCATTTTTTTACGGGTCCGTTTACGATCGGGCCGTAGGTTCATACATAGTGTGCACTGTGCAGCCGTATATCGTATACTTTCCAGCATACGCATCAACCTCAAAACTACGGGCGAATATTCGCGGCTCGCACTACGGCCGTACATATACGTAGTGTGAACATAGCCTAAAGAAGTCAGACAAAGAAACCTGCCACATTATATTTACATTATTTCCCAAATATCACTTCTTTATAAGCTGCAAAAGTATAGAGCCAGATTGTTCCAGGTCAGGAGAACTGATGAATACAGCACAAGGGCAACAGAGTTCCCAGCCAGAGCTGCTTCTCTGAATACTTACGATGTTTCTGTACTGGTGGCTGGATGCAACTATAGTGTGCAGTCTACCAGGATAATAACTGCTACACTTTCTTAGCAAATCGGGTCCGGTCTACTCTCCAATACTCAGACCCAGTCCGATCAATGTTTTGGCATGTATCTTTTTATAGTGACAGTGACACTTTAAGGAACAGTGACACTTTAAGGAACGTTTAAGAAACGTTGATTAGTGATCATCATCACTCACCTCTTTCTCCTCCCCGCAGAGGTCACAGAGGGTGCCTAGAAAACTCTCCTATAGAATTTATCCTATAGACAGGGTAGGTAAGTATCTGGTGGGTGTTTGACTGCTGGGACCAATCAAAGGATGGGGTGAATGGAGCGCCAGGAGTCAGACCGCCACTGATTGGATACTCCCTGGCTAGATACTTATCTTGTAAATAGATGTGAGTTTTGATCTTTGACCATTTTCACTCATAATCCAGAGGATTTCTAAAATTTAAATTCATGCGTCCAATGTTATGCAGCAAAGGAGGCAAAACAAAATGGAACACCAAGTTGATACTCAGTTTGTGCTTTCATCTTTATCCATAGCAAGCAACAGTGAGAATGATCTCCCAAAGCAGAATAGTCACTAGTCCTGCTCTGGAGGAC
The DNA here is from genome assembly GCF_027789765.1 of Dendropsophus ebraccatus. Classification (NCBI taxonomy): domain Eukaryota; kingdom Metazoa; phylum Chordata; class Amphibia; order Anura; family Hylidae; genus Dendropsophus; species Dendropsophus ebraccatus. Next base: position 180,278,309 of record NC_091455.1, on the reverse strand, counting down.
AATCATAGCCCATAGGTGCCAATTCTTCAGCCACTCCAGACATTAAATTTGAGGCCACAGGGTTTAGCGCCATTGACTTTTTTTTGTTTTTATTTCTATTACCCCTATAAATGCAATGGAAAAGTATATAAACCAGTACATGGGATTATTAGCCCTAGTTTTTATTATTAATTTTAACAATTTAGCTTCCAACACCAATGGGAAAGGCCATGTACAACAGCACCAAGATATAAAAATAGCCTGGCAAATATGGAGTGTCCCTTGGATATCATCCATCACATGGGGGCTGGGTTCACACTATGTATATTTGAGGCTGTATTTGGTCCTCATGTCAGGTCCTCATAGCAACCAAAACCAGGAGTGGATTGAAAACACAGAAAGGATCTGTTCACACAATGTTGAAATTGAGTGGATGGCCGCCATATAACAGTAAATAACGGCCATTATTTCAATACCACAGCCGTTGTTTTAAAATAACAGCAAATATTTGCCATTAAATGATGGCCATCCACTCAATTACAACATTATGTGAACAGAGCCTTTCTGTGTTTTCAATCCACTCCTGGTTTTGGTTGCTATACAGCCTCACAAATACAGCCTCAAATATACATAGTGTGAACCCAGCCTAATTAACCATCTAGGTAAATCTGTGATAGAACAAAGTCAATAACCAAGGTAAAGCAATCAAAGACTGAAAAGCCCAAACCCCCTTCCTTCAAGTGGTATCTCAAAATCTTACTATTAGTTGTGCTATTTCTGAGGGGATAATGAGTTTTTTATTGAATTTAGATCATTTACGAAAATTTGTGGCCCTTGTTACCTTATCACATAACACCTTGTACTTTTTTCCTAATCTAGAGTGAGATCAAACTTGGAGGTGGGCAGTGGTCAGAATCTGGCATTGTATCAAACAATATAAAAACAGAATAAAGAATTAAAGGGGAACGCAACAAAAGGAAAACTGTTTTTCTATAAAAAGTGCATTAAAAGTTTTATAGATGTGTCTGTATAATGTATTACCATATCTGTGCAGTAAAATTAGGGCTATGTTTACACATGTTGGAGTGTCATTGCAGTACTGCAGCGTCTTCACAAAAATGATGCAGTAACACAATTAAATGATGCTAAACGGCAGAGAGTATCAGAGCCGGCACTGCCAATCCCACCTGGAGAAAAAAACAAGGCATAAACAGTATATGCCATGTAAGATAATATTTAATAAAGATAAAAGATGCTTGATCATAATATGTGCGTGGAAATGAAATGAAAAAAAAAAAAAAATTATTCAAAAAGTTCTTTACTTTATTCCAATATTGGCGTTACAGGTAGTAACAGTGCGCTGTGTCGGTGGGACCACAATGAAATGATAGAGTACTGCAAGTACTGTGGTCTCTGCAAGTCCTCTGGTAAATTATTGGGGGCAATTTGCAAACACCTGAAGGTTCCAGGTTCATTTGCTCCAAAGATATATACCCCATGGGCCACGCAGCCATCATACCATCCAAGAAGGCGATGCATTCTGCTGATTTGCTTAAAAAAAGTACAAATCATTCTAAGAAAAACAGCTTGTTGTGATGCTGGAGGAAACAGGTACAAAAGTGTGTATGTCAACAGTAAAGGGTGACATGACCTGTAAGGCTGCTGAGCAAGTCACCGCCATAAAAAGGCCAGGTTAAAGTTCACTACTACACACAGACAAAAATCTTATTTTTTTGGTGACGTGTCATGTGGTCTCATGAAAAAAAAATGTAAGGCTGGGTTCACATTACGTTTTTGCAATCCATTTTTTTTTTTCCATAAATGGATGTACACAAATGTTTGTGTCTGTTTTTCCATCCGTTTTTCCATCAGTTTTTTTTTTGCAAAAACATATAAAAAAAAACGCATTGCAAACACATAGTGTGAACCCAGCCTAACTGTTTGACTATAATGACAATGGTTATACATTAAAGTAAATGGGGGAGGCTTTCAAGCCAAAGAACCCCATGCCAGCTGTGAAGCATTATGTTAAGGGCGTACTTTTCTTCAGGAGAAGTCTTGCACTTCACAAAATTGATGACATTATGGGGAAAGAAAAGTATGTGACCATATTAAAGAAATATCTCAGGAAATGAACTAGGAAGTTAATGTTTACATGGAAATTGGTCTCCCAAATGGCCAATGACCCCAAGCATACTTCCAAGTTGCGGCAAAATTGCTTAAAGGGAATGTATCAACTTCAGTGTTATGACGCTGACAAGCAGCTGTACTGCCAAAGCAAGCTTCACGATTCGTAATCACCTTAGCTGGGTCCTAAGAATAGCTTCCAGTAATCACATACCCCCAGGACTTATAGTAGGACAGAACAAACAGCAGGCACACCAAAAATTCACAGAAGCCCATATCAAATGTCAGAAGCAAAAGCAAATGGAACTCACTAGTAGATGTCAATGGCGGATGGAAGTATTACAGAGGAACTTCTGGAACCATGTGCTTAATCCCACACAAGCACATGCTTGCAGAGCACTTACAACATCAATAAAATGGGGCAACCAACTGAGCTACCATACATAAGACAACTGAAAGGGAAACCAACAGCAGGTAAGAAGGCTTCCCTCAGACACAAATGTTGCACATTGTTTTTTTTCTGGGCAGAAAAAAAAACTAAAAAAATGCCCAAAAACTGGCACCAGTTTCTCCAGCTTTTTTTTTTTTTCTGGCGTTTTCTCATTTTAGCATAAGTTACTAGAAATGGTTTTATCTCAATACCCAATGGCCTGTGGGTATTGTGTTTTGTTTTTCCCACTGACTCTCAGCTAACACCTGTCCGCAGTGTTTGTGACCCATTAAAATATCATGCACCAGTTGTGGCATTCTTAGTTCTTAGTTAAAGTATCTAGTGACTGCCGTTATGGCCGGGGACATTGAAAAAAAAGGTTTTCTTACCTAACAGCAGGTTACATTCTTCTAACCTGACCTACTGTTAGGTTTCCTTTAACCAGACTGAGACAGACTGGACAAGACTGGGGCACCAAATAGCTCATAGCAGCAAACAATCTGTCACTATATCCAGCCCTGGAAACCGGCAAATAGATGCATTATATAGATAAAGGAATCGCCTCAAGCAAAGCAAAACAAGAACCCAGCATGGACCTGTTACCTTGGCAAAAACTAAAACTAATTAAAGTCAATGAATACACACATGAGCAAAATACAAGGCAGAACAATTATCTGTTTCTATTTTTGGCAATTTTTCTATTTTTTTTTTTTTTTATTTCATTTTGGGGTAGGATGATGGGAAAATGTGTTTTCTCTACAGAACAGGGAATGGCAAATTTTTAATAGGCTTAGTGGCCAGAATAAAAACTGCAAGATTGCAGGATTATATATACATAGATACATTATACATGCCGCTTCTAGGAGGGTATTATGTGCTGCACTGTGTTATATGATGCTGCATCATCTGATGATGCTGTTGTATTTGGTAGTGTACGGGTGCCCTCACACTTGTTTTTTCCCCAAAAAAAGCCAAAAAAAAAAAAGGTGTTTGCTTTTTTCTTGCACAGCACTGGCAATTTTAAGGCTACCAGAACAATCCCATTGAAGTCTATAGTAGAAAAAATGCCACAGTTTAAAAAAAAAATCCCACACCCTTAGCATGCTGCGTTATAGAAAAACTGCCACAGAGCCCTAAACACGCCAGAAAGGAAAGAAAAACGCCACCCTAAAAAAACACCATGGTATTTATTAAACATGGTGTAAAGTGAAACTGGCCCAGTTGCCCCTAGCAACCAATCAGATTCAACCTTTCATTCCTCACAGACTCCCTGGAAAATGAAAGGTGGAATCTGATTGGTTGCTAGGGGCAACTGAGCCAGTTTTACTTTACACCATGTTTGATAAATCTAATGTGTGTAAGGCAGATGATAATCTTTCACTGACCTGAAGCTAACATCTGTCTGCTGGCCAGAAAAAAAATCAAAAAACCCCATAACCTTAGGCTATGTTCACACAATGCATAACATCTCCTTTGCTATGGTGTTATATTGCCAGACGCTAGGAAGGCATTCAGCACGTTCATGCACCAGATACAGTGCTATTGGCAGCAGGAATATTATTTTTTTACAATTGAATTGCGGGCACTGTCGCGTATACAAGTAATTCAATTAACCATTGACTACAATGTAAAGTACGGCAACCGGCCGCACTTTACATTGTGTGAACAACTATTGTTTCCTGGCGCTATTTGGGGAGAAGCGTCTAGAAATTATAGGCATGTTCAATATTTTAATGCCTGTTTAATGGATGTTCAAATAACGATGTCAGCACACAGCGGGCAGCATTTCATTGAATTCAATGCAATGCCACCCCTGCAGAAAAGAACGGACACGGATTTCATTGCAATCCGCATCCGTTCTTTTCTGAAAAACAGTACTGATAGGGGTACTATAGATGCTGAATGGTGGTACTTGGTGAGTACTGATAGGGGTACTATAGATGCTGCATGGTGGTACTTGGTGATCACTGATAGGGGTACTATAGATGCTGCAAGGTGGTACTTGGTGAGTACTGATAGGGGTACTATGGATGCTGCATGGTGGTACTTGGTGACCACTGATCGGGGTACTATAGATGCTGCAAGGTGGTACTTGGTGATCACTGATAGGGGTACTATGGATGCTGCATGGTGGTACTTGGTGAGTACTGCTAGGGGTACTATCAGGGGCGTAGCTAGGGGTTCAGCCTAGGGGGGGCGAGGGAGTCTCAGTGGGCCCCCAACCAATTATGTTATCTATAGGGAACCTCTGTAGATGACAATGCTTTCCGAATAATAAAGGGTATTTTCTACTTCATTATTCATAGTGAACAGGGACTGAGAACAGTGGAAAAGACTTTCTACATTTCACATATATAACTATGTAAAAATTACAGGGGTTATCCAGCATTGAAAAACATAGCTGCCTTTTTCCAGAAACAGCGCTACTCTCCTCTAAAGCTTGGATGTGGTAGTGCAGCTCCGTTCCACTAAAAGAGAATGGAACCAAGTTGTTATACCACAAACAACACAGAGGAAGCTATGGCGCTGTTTCTGTCTTCTAATTAGCCATCCATCCATTCTTCTATCTCTTTTTCTCATATCTATCTGTCTTATATCTATTGGGCAGCATGAGGACTACACCATAGCTGATGGTCAGTGACACCTGAAGGCTATACCCGCAGTACCAATAGAGTAAATGTATAGTACAAATGCCGGGTAATAACAATAAATAGTCCCATGCAGTCTAAGGCACCTATACTAAATAACCGATATACAAAAAAGCCAGACTACTGCAACATATCTAAATGGAATAATGACTTTACTAATTCATAAAAACAATACATGACAATACATTAAATATGTAGGAGAAATCAGCCATGATAGTAATGGTGTACAGGGTATATGAGAGCAGCCAATTTATGCCTACATGTAGTAATAAGACCCAATTTTAGCCCTCATATAGTTTGCAGGGTTCCTCTATGCTCTCATATAGTAAAAAGGCCACTATCTATACCCTAATTTAGTAGATTATCCTCCCTTGTTCCTCCATAGATAGACCCTCCCTGTGCACCCCCATATAGTAATCAGGCCCCTCTGTACCTTCATATTGAAGTTCAGCTTTTCTGTGCACCCATATGGCAGTTAGGCCTTCTGTGCCCCAATATAGTTATTATTTCCCTCTGTTTCTTTGTAGTAGTAGTTAGAGCCCTCTGTGCCCTCATATAGAAATTATACTCCCCTCTGTGCATCTATCTAGTATTTAGACCTCTCTGTACAAGCAATCCCCCCCACTCCCCCCAAAAAGGTAGTATCCTTCATGTAGGCATCCCCTCCAGCACCATCTCATGTAGTTAATCCCCCTGGTATGTATTCTCCATGCAGCCACCCCCTTCCACAGCAGTAATCTCCCTGGTAATCCTCCTGGTTGTTAGACACCCCCATCACTGTGAGCAGACTGCACCTCCAGATTAGTTACCCCCTTTTCAGTTAGCCAGCACATTCCATCCCCCATCCCCCATAGATGACATCCTTCCCAGGAGTTAGCCCCACCCACCCCGATAGGTCTCCTCCTTTATAACTAAGGGGAAAAAAGCCATACTTACCTGCTGTGCGGTTGCAGTACTTTAGTCTTCTGATGTCAATTCCCCCCTGCTCTGTGAGCACACGAGTGACATCACCCATATCCCTCAGCTTTAAGGGAGGGAACAGCCTCTTGTGGTCACAACATTTATTGGCAGGGTGGAGAGCCAATGCTCTCCTCACCTTGTCAATCACCCTGCTGCATTCAACTGTATGTTCTCCTATCATACAAGCGCATACAGCTAAATGGTCAGAAACAACATTCAGTAGCCATTTGGGCCCCCCAGGAACACTGGTTGCTGGCCAGGGCTATCTACAGCCAATAGACATTTGTTAAGTCTGTCTGCAAAAGCAATAGCTTCAGTGGGCCCCCTGCCTGTGTGGGCCCGGGAGCGTCCGCCCCCTCTGCCCCCACCAAATTACGCTACTGGGTACTATAGATGCTGCAAGGTGGTACTTAGTGACCAATAATAGGGGTACCATGGATGCTTCATGGTGGTACTTGGAAACCACTGACAGGGGTACTATGGATGCTGCATGGTGTTACTTGGTGAGTACTGATAGGGGTAATATAGATGCTTCATGGTGGTACTTGGTGAGTACTGATAGGGGTACTATGGATGCTTCATGGTGGTACTTGGTGATCACTGATAGGGGTACTATGGATGCTGCATGGTGTTACTTGGTGAGTACTGATAGGGGTACTATGGATGCTTCATGGTGGTACTTGGAAACCACTGACAGGGGTACTATGGATGCTGCATGGTGTTACTTGGTGAGTACTGATAGGGGTACTATGGATGCTGCATGGTGGTAATTGTTGATCACTGATAGGGGTACTATGGATGCTGCATGGTGGTACTTGTTGATCACTAATAGGGGTACTATGGATGCTTCATGGTGGTACTTGGTGATCACTGATAGGGGTACTATGGATGCTGCATGGTGGTACTTGTTGATCACTAATAGGGGTACTATGGATGCTTCATGGTGGTACTTGGTGATCACTGATAGGGGTACTATGGATGCTGCATGGTGGTACTTGGTGATCACTGATAGGGGTACTATGGATGCTGCATGGTGGTACTTGGTGACCACTGATAGGGGTACTATGGATGCTGCAAGGTGGTACTTGACTTTGCGTGATGTTGTTTGCTGGTGAGGTTCAGGTAGAATAATGTTGAGAAGCCCTAGTATATATGTGACTGTGTTTTGGTATATTTCATCCGCTGGGGCCCCACTTTTAATGTTGCCCAGTGCCGGAGCAGTCTATAACCAGCCATGTAATGGGCTACACACAACACTGGACCCAGGTTAGATATTGTAAAGGCAATGCTACCAAATACTCGCCCCGCGTATGTAAACTTCTGAGCCTCTGAGAAGGTGATGAAGGAAATCAATACAATCAATGACATGTACAAGGACAGGCAAATAGCGGAAAAAAAGCGTCAGACTCCTAGATGCCATGCACAACTATCTGAGGAAGAAAGCTTATGCTTTTGAAACGCGTAATACTCTGTGCGTATTCTAAATAAACTTTTTAAAGAGTAACTGTCATGTTTTTTTTTATTGCAGAAATCAGTAGTATAAGCGATTTTAAGAAACTCTGTAATAGGTTTCATCAGCCAAAAAAGCCTCCTTCTGTACTCAAGAAGCAATCTCCCAGCCTCCCCCCTGACTTCTTATCTGTGCATTATCAGGCAAACACGTCTTCATTACAGAGAAGCCAGTGAAGACGGGCTCTGCTCTCTCCATTGTAAGCCTATGAAGGGGGGAGGGGCTGGGGGAGATGAGGGAGCAGGAAGAGGTGACATGAAGGTCAGCTGTTTGTAGACTGTCTGGGCACCTAAACCGCAGGATTCTGGGGTCAGAAAGGTCAGTGCTTATCTATGAACTTACTGAGAGAAGATTGCAGGGTGTTGTGCTGTGTAGGACTGCTCCGTGCTCAGTCACTCCTAACAGCCCCTCCCCTCTCCATAGCCACATAATGGAGACAGAAATCCTGCTTCATTTGATGTGAGGGGGGAGGCTGGGAGATTGCTTTTTCAGTCCAGAAGGAAACTCTTTTCGTACATAAAACCTATTACAGAGTTTCTTAAAATCGCTTGTACTATAGATATTTAATGTTTTCAGAAAAATGACCCTGAAATGACAGTTACGCTTTAAGGCTATGTTCACACTACGTATATTTGAGGCTGTATGTTTGAGGCTGTATAGCAACCAAAACAAGGAGTGGATTGAAAACACAGAAAGGCTCTGTTCACACAATGTTGTAATTGAGTGGCTGGCCGTCATTTAATGGCAAATATTTGCTGTTATTTTAAAACAACGGCTGTTGTATTGAAATAATGGAAGTTATTTACCGTTATATGGCGGCCATCCACTCAATTTCAACATTGTGTGGACAGAGCCTTTCTGTGTTTTCAATCCACTCCTGGTTTTGGTTGCTATGAGGACCTGACATGAGGACCAAATACAGCCTCAAATATACATAGTGTGAACTCAGCCTTATAAATATTACCATCATCGTTCCTGTGATTCCTCTGAGGCAGCTCTGGCATCTAGGAGTTTGACGCTTTTTTATCTGCTATTTGCCTGCACTTCTACTGGCCCCTTTGGGAGCATCCCGGTCTGTCTCTCCCAGCTAGCTGCAGCCCTGAACACAGACGCCAAGTTGAAACAGGACACAGTACCCCATAAAGGGGTGATATGCAACAAGCCCAAGGGGCTTTAAGGTGAGCCTCCATCTACCTTTTACATTTACCCATTGGTACCTACGGTATGACACGAGGCGCCGCCTCCTGCCTTTCGCTTTTTTTCCTTTATCCTATCTATGTACAAGGACAGGAATTGTGAAAAACTAAAACATTTTTGGCGGCTTGTTATTTCTTATACACAAAGTAATAAGAAATACAGTTTTTTTTCTTGTGTGACTTGTATCCTATTGATCTGTCACTATAGAGCAGGGATGACCAGGCATGGGGGGTATGTAGGTTCCCCAACCTGTGGCTCTCCAGCCGTCCCAACACTACAACTCCTATCATGATTGGTGAGGAGAACCACAGGCTGGGGAATAGTTATACAGACCTATTCATAAGTCCTCCACCTGATCATTATAGGATGGATCAAACATGCAGCGCTATAGTATATGTTGGTGCTATATGACACACCCTATATACATTGATATTGGAATTATGGCCTGTCCCGTAGCTGCTGCAGCCCCAGCATCCCCGGCTATGTAGACACGCTGCAGATATTGGGAGTATCAGTCACATGTAGCAGAGAGGAGGCCGGCAGTGTGATAGGTATGCTGCCTGGCTACCGTATTTACAGAGGTCCTGTCTGACTACCGTATTTACAGAGCTCCTGCCTGCCTCCCGTATTGCCTGGCTGCTGATAGGAGGAGTGTGCTGGTGAAGGTGACGGCAGGCGGAGCGGCAGGCTGCGGTACAGCACAGTGTGTGACAGGCGGGAGGAGAAGGAGGCTGCAGCCCGCAGACAGCGGAGACCATGCTGTCCCCGCGGTGCCCGGCAGCAGTATGACTGTGGGGCAGGTGAGGAGGAAGATGCAGCCCACCTCGGAGAGCAGCAGCGGCGGCGGCGGCGGCGGCACCGGAGGAAGCACCGCGGGGCTGAGCCGCAGCCGGAGTGTCCGGGAGCAGCAGGCGCAGCTGAAGCACAAGCTGAGGGAGCTGCCGTCCCTGCTGAGGAGCGGCCTGACCCTGCGGAGACGGAGCTCGGTGTACGGACCGTCACCCTCCCTGTCCGACACGGAGGACACGGCGGCGGCTACTGCCACCAATGGCCCGGTGAGTGGACACCTGCTGCCGCCTGGCACACCGGCTCCTGCCAGGACAGTGCACTACAGGCAGCATGCCAGCACCGGGGATTGTAGCGACGGCCATATGCCAGGGTGCCCAGTCACTATCCACATGCCAGGGTGCCCAGTCACTATCCACATGCCAGGGTGCCCAGGTCAGGGGCTGCGGTCACTATCCACATGCCAGGGTGCCCAGGTCAGGGGCTGCAGTCACTATCCACATGCCAGGGTGCCCAGTCACTATCCACATGCCAGGGTGCCCAGGTCAGGGGCTGCAGTCACTATCCACATGCCAGGGTGCCCAGTCACTATCCACATGCCAGGGTGCCCAGGTCAGGGGCTGCGGTCACTATCCACATGCCAGGGTGCCCAGGTCAGGGGCAATCCACATGCCAGGGTGCCCAGGTCAGGGGCTGCGGTCACAACCCACATGCCAGGGTACTGCATTCTGCAAACTATATACTATACTGTATCCTACTGTGCCCCAGTCATTTGCTGTACACTGCCAGCCATATGCCAGGATACCCGGCTAATTTATTATATACTGTATAGTATTTCATTTACACTCTATTGACACTACATGTAGCATGCCAGTGTGCTCAGGTGATGTACTGTGACTATACCAGCCATATACCAGGGCACCCACTGTATTTACTGCATTGTACCACACACATACTTCTATACCCAAGTCTTTTCCTGTACACGACAAGCCATATGCCGGGGCACCCGACTTGTTTACTACATGGCATATACCAATTCATCCACACTGAGAGCAAGAAGATAGCGCGCCCCATTCATTGACACTACGTAACATGCCAGTGTGCTAGTGTTTATATTACAAGCCATATGCCAGGGTACCCAATGCATATACTGCAGTTTCAAACCATATGGTACAGTCCCAAAGTCATCTGCTGTACAGCCCTATGCCAGGGTACCCAGTTCATATATAGTGTGCTGCCATGCACTGTACACAAAAACCATATGCAAGTACAGTCATATACTAGGGATAACATAATGCATTCTACATGTCATATGCCAGGGCTCAATATACAACTATACTTGTCATTTAATGTACAGCAAAGCTATATGCCAGGGTACACAGGATGTTACAAGCCATATGTACAGTCTTATACCAAGAGTATTATACCAATGTACCTAGTTTATGTATACTACAAGCCATGCACCAAGGCATCCAGTGCATTTACTATTTCCACTACAGGCAATAAACCACAGCAGCCACTCATCAGTTAATTTACGCTTGGGCAGCAGGCCAATATGTGTGTGTGTATGTATGTGTACATATATATTACTACAAACAGTACACAGTGTATTCACGGTACATCCCATATGCCGTTTTACCTACAGTAGGGCTTTCACACCCTTGCTCCTATTGCTTTCACATTGCCAGGGGGCTTCATTAATACTGCAAGTCACACCCCATTCTACCTCGTGCACCCTGGTCATGTACACCATCCCCGTACCATGTACACATAGTATATCCATATTACTTACTGCAGTATGTCTGGTCCCCAATGCATATAAAGTACACTGGATGCCACCATTGTATATACCATGCCACCAATAATAACCCCTAGTGCCAGCAATGAGTGTTATGCCAGGGCTGGGCTATGGTTTCAATAAAAAGTTATTGATAATTAACCTCAATGGGGACCTGTTTTGGGCCATTGTGAGCCACTGACTGGGAATTTATGGTGTGTATAGAATAGTTCACACCATTACACTTCATTCTAATTCATCCTATATGTATTCTATTATTGTGTATGGGTAAATTGCAGGAGACTTACATGCTGTTCTGTATATTTATGCAGTGAGCACAAAACCCTATTCAGAATCCTCTATACTAGGAAGAATATAACATCCTTCAGTGTCATTTATTTCCTTCTGCATTACATTACATGAGCAGGATCCCACATTCATAGCACTAAAACCAACCATATACATAACTGAGCCATCAGCCGACTGCTCTGTTCCATTCAGCCAGTTATTGCTGGGCACATCTATGGGCAATACATAGGTTTGGGCAGGTTAAAATCCAAGTATTCTGAGCCTTGTTGCTCCCCATGGTAGAGATCAGGGCATTGTCTTGAGTCCTCCATAGACATTACACTATCACTGGGTCTGGTCAATGCCAGCAGAATGAGCCACCTAACTAGTGCTGTAGTAATATGCCATTAGTGCCAACTTATACTCGTGGACTATAGCCCAGAACTTAGTATTCAGCCCTATAGTTAGAATCTCTTGTATTGGAAACCTGTCTGTCTTCCTGGCATATGAGGCTGCATATACATACAAAGGTTCCAGGGTGAACATGGTTTATTGATGTAATAAATTGGGAAACTCTGGTAATAGTGATAGTATTGATCCATCCTATTCTCGGTCACCTTCTTCCTCTTTACACTTCAACTCTTCTGAGGATAATTGTCTCTAGAAAGAAGCTGGATCTGCTCATAATATGTCTAAGTTAAGCCGGCTATACACATGTAATAGCTGTCAATCCATTGTTCATTCAGCCGGCAGCTGAATCCCGCCATTAACATGTATACTGGAAGAGAACGGAATAAGCTGTAGCCAGACGCCCCTGGTTATCTCTCTTATCAACTATTCCTACTGACAAAGGACTTTCTTCTATCCGATTGTCAATCAAACATGGCGGGTTCAGCCAACTTTTATCTCGAATGTATAGCCTACTTTATATTGCCACCAGTTCAGATGCCATCCTTGGGTTTCTTTATCCGAATGTCCGCCTTTAGTCTTCAGGTACTCTCCTAAGTATTGGTGTAGGAGTGCCATAGTGATGAGGGGCCATAGACATAACATAGCTGCCGTTCAGCCATTGGCCATCACTCCCAATCCCCAGATACAATGAGCGTTTATGTGCTCTGAGTGAAAAGACGGAGGCAAAACTGATGCCAGATTCCTCTGGGGGTGGCTTTTTTCCCTGAGAACAGAAGGATTGAGTAATTGAGAATCAACATAAAAAACTACAATTCCCATCATGCCTGGACAGCCGAAGCTAAAGCTTCGGCTGTCCAGGCATGGTGGGAATTGTACTTTTGCAACAGCCGGAGGGTCACAAGTTTGACACCCCTGGGCTAGAGGTATACTGTCGGCCTATAGACTTCTATAGGTGCCATATTGTGGCTCTATACAACTTGGAGCTTGTATGGAGCCAGGTGTATAAATGTTTGCCTTTACACTTTATATATTTGTTTACTTTATCCTATTTTTGCTACGTTGTTAAAGCTTTGCCTTCCCTGCGTATGTATATTACTGCCTATGTATATTAGTGCTTATGTATAGACCAAGTTACAGAGAATATGCCCTGTGGACACGTTGGGTTTCTTTCTCCTTGAGCAGTAATTTGAGCTGACGCTAGCTAATGTAATCCTAAAGGACCTATGATATATTACCTTTGTGTGACACAACTAGTTTATCTGGGATGCTACACTGGTAACTAGATCAGCATCCTCTTGTAGTGTATTAACAGTGTAATGGATACATTTGTCAGTATAACCCACTTACTGTCATGTGCATTTTCCCCCTTTATTTGTGATTTGTAAGTGATAATATGGGGGGGGGGGGGGGGGGGGAGAGAATTTAATAAGAATGACGTTTCACGCTGCGATCTTAAAGTGCATTGGAGCAGGGGGTGCCACATCTATTAAAGGGGTATTTGAAGTTTTATTGTAATGTGCTCAGCCTGGTGTATAACAGCTATAGTTACCTCCCCCCCCCTGCTGCTGCTGTTCTCCCGAAGTTGAACTCATTCCACATTGCTTCTGGGGTTGGGCAGTCAGCGGTTGTGGGATACTGCTGCAGCCTCTAATTGGTTGATCAGCTGTGGGAGAACGATGGCAGTGGGCGGCAAGGAAGGGGAGTATAGTGTATAGTTGTCATGCATCAGGCTTAGCACTTTTATACAGTAATACATCAAGGAATAAAAATTCAAAGGTATTTTTCAGGATTAGAGAAGGCATAGCTACTTCCTTGCAAAAACAGCGTCACCCCTCCAGGTTGTGAGTGGTATTACAGTTCAGTTCCATCCAGTGCTACAAAAACATGGACACTTTCTTTCAGAAACAACACGACTCTTGTCTCCAGTTTAGGTGCAGTTCGCAATTAAAGGAATTAGAATTGGAATGATACATTTGCCTCTTAAAGAGTCACTGTTGTTAAATTTATTTTTGCAGAAATCAATAGTCCAGGCGATTTTAAGAAACTTTGTAATTGGGTTTATTAGGCAAATATGCCATTATCTGCATTTAAAAAGCCTTTTACCAGGTCCGCCTCCCTCCTCTCCTTTATGTCATCCACTGCTCAGAATCAGGAAATCTCGACTGTTTTACATCAGTCAGATCCTGTCTGAGCTATGGAGAGCAGAGAACAAAGGATTACACCACAGGGAGCTGCTGAAAGCCCCTATTCAGAGGTTAGAGTGGTCAGTGCTGATGTCAGAGGAGAGAGCCTGGTGATGTAGCTGTAAATTAACTCTTTGTCGTCCTTTTTTGGTGCCTCATCTCTCCTCTCTCCCCTGAAGACAGGAGGGGAGAGCTTCAAACTGCTTTCTCATGATAAAAATGCATTTTTCGGCTAATAAACCCAAAATCGCCTGTACTATTGATTTCTGCAAAAACATTTTTTTTAATTTTTAATCTCTAAGGTGTTACTAGCAATAAGCTGCATGGCTTTAAATACTCTTAAATAGATCTACCATGGATCTAGTAGAAATCAGCATTTCTTGTCGGTGTCACCAGATAATCTTTCTTCCCCCGGGGAAACAAATAATGCACACAATGCATGTTCATATGTGCACTGAGGATACTCTATTTAAAGCGGCAAAGTGTCGACATCTGTCACCGACTATAAAGACAGACTCGCAAAGAATAAGCTGTAAATGTAATTTTGGTCGCCAAGTCATTTGGAACATCTACAAAAATGAATTATGGCTATGTTATCTCCTTCAAAGGCACTCACTCTCTTTAATGGTACATTCACACATGGCAGATTTGTTGCCGAAATCTTTATGCTGGAAAATAGGCAGCCTGTTTAGTAGAATGTGGTTTTTTAAGGCCCTGTTCACATCATGTTATGGATCTGGGATGCAGGCCAAGTGTATTCACCCAATGGAGGCCTGCCCTGTTGGCTTCTGTGGGTTTGGAATATGGAACCTTTGGCCGAAGGCTGTCCAGGCATCATGGGAATTGTAGTTTTGCAACAGCTGGAGGTCTGAAGGTTCCTTATCCCTGCTCTGTAGTATGATATATTACATTCACACGTGTAAACAACTCCTCCTTGGTGTATCACGTTGTGTCAGTGACTTTATATACCTTTTTTGTGTAATAGGACAAAATGGAAAACACCCTCTGTATTCCTGTCTAGTGGGACATGTCACAACCATCTGTCTGATATATGTATCAGGACCAGATCCTGGTGTACACATCAAATGGAGGATGACATTGTGATGTGAGCACAGCTTAATATATATAATATACGTCCTGCAGTTTTAATAAAAAAAGAAATGTTCCCCCAAGTAGACGTATAATTGCAGTTATCAGCGCAGCGTGTAAGATGGTAGATTTCTTTTTTCCCTGTAGAAGTCAATGATAAAATAAAAATTGCTGCATAAATTGCCGTCTCAACATTCAGGTGACATTTCCAATCAGAATGACATTACCCATTGGTAGATGAGATAAATGACTGGAGCTAAAAGACAGATAGAGTTACCTTCTAAATATCATAGAAGCATTTATTATGGCTGGTCAGACAAGATCTCAGACTCTTTAGATTGAGCAAGAGCGAACAATTAAATGCAGGTTGTTAATATTGTAATAGTAGGTAAATGCTGAGGTCAGCAGTTGACGGTACAGTACCTGGTTAGGTGATATGCTAATAGCTGCATTGTTGGTACAGGGCCATCTAATATCATGTAATTGTATATATGGTATGCAAAGTACTGGTTATTTCCAAATATTATGTTTGTTGCCAAAATGTAGGCTATTACATACATTGATATTATGTAGATCACCCTTACATTTTTATGCATATAGGAGTTTGTATGACTGTGTAAGTATCCTTATCTCTACTAAATCACTTCCTTGCTGGTCAGAAAGAGAGCATGGCAGGAAGAGAAAGCTGCATACAACTGGAAGGTACATTCCCTCATGCAAGAAGCCTGCACCTACTGGGTTTAGGGTCCATTTACACAGAAAGATTATCTGCCAAAGATTTGAAGCCAAAGCCAAAAACAGACTATAAAAAGAGATCAGGTCGTAAAGGAAAGCCTGAGATTTCTCCTCTTTTCATTTCAAATCTTTTGCAGATAATCTGTCAGATAATCTTTCTGTGTAAATGGACCCTTATGGTGCGTTTACACAGACAGATTTATCGTTCCGTGTAAATGTAGCATAACCTGCTGATAGCTCCTTATTGCACAGGAGAAGCAGAAGATGGAGGTATGCCTCTTAGTCTCTGCGACTTTCCCATGTAATGAGTAGTTTGCTCCATGGTCCGGTAAGGCCGTTAGAGGCACGGGCATCGTTAGAAGCCCTGCGTGCCCCCATAGCGCCAATTCACCCCCGGGCGGTCTGCTCTTTCTAATGATAATCAATAAAACGTGGGCTGGCTGGGGACCAGCCAGATCATCTGCTATGGGAAAGGGGCAGTGCTTCTAATGGTCTTACTGGACCCTGACCGTGGGGTAAACAGCTAAATGCACAGGAATAAGGCCGAGGATGAGGGTAAGAGACATACCTGCATCCTTGTCTCCTGCGCTCCTCTTTAAACCCCTTAACTAACCTAATTCACTAGAGTATATACGATGTCTTCATACATGGCATTTAATTTGTGTTAATGGTTTTTTTGCCAAGACTTATTTTGTTATGAATAGCGGGATTTTGGTGTTATTTTGATGAAATCGCTGCAAAAATGGCAATGTTTTATCATAAGTGTTCTATTATTTGCATCGTTAATTCGTTAATGCAAAATAAATGCCATGTGTGAACACAGCCTCACCATAAACATAATAACCTGGTAGAATACAATCAATAAAAAGGTTTATCTTCAACCACGGAGGTAGACAGATTAGTATAGGCCTGAGGGTATGTTCACACTTACCTAATCTGCTGCTGACTGCGTGGTGTGGATTTAACTAATATAAATAGCTGAAATCAGTAGCATGAAATACGCAGAGTACGTGTAAGCGTATCTTAAAGGGAAAGTGTCAGCAAGGATTCACTAGGATTTCAAAACTGCTGACCACTGTTGGATAGCTGTTAGGTCAAAGAGACACATGATACCTTTTATATATGTCTTTGTTTCCAAAATGTAGAAAAATGTTTTTATTCTCCTGTGCAAATGTATCACAGAGGCTTTCCCAAGCTCCTGAAGTGCTGAGGGCTTTAACACCTCCTCGCTCCCCCACCCATCCCTGACGCTGTTTGATTACACAGGTCAACAGCATTTTTTGGGGGGCCAAAGATATTTCAACAAATTTAGGGTAACTTTGGGGTGCTGATTCTGAATATGTCATCAGTTTTGCCAGATTGGCTCAAGTTTTTGAGAATTTTCGTGAAATGTGTAAAAAAAAAAAAGACGTAATTTGCTACACGCGCATTAACTTTATTGCTATTGTCATGAATACAATAAATTTTACAAAGTAAATGTTGATTTTAGTTTATTTTAACTAGTTTTAGAAAGTAATCTTCAAAAATGAACAAGACATGAAAAAAAACTTGAGCCAATCTGGCAAAACTGATAGCATATTCAGAATCAGCACGCCAAAAATACCCCAAAATCATTAAAATATTTTGGACACCAGTAAATCTTTTTTTTTTTTGTTGACCTGTGTTATCAGTCAGCTGGAAGCCGAGCCCTGCTCTAAAATCCCTTTGCACAATATACATGCACAGCACAGGAATGAAACTTGGGAGCAGGGCTCAGCTCATGAAGCTGGGAGAGGGAGCGAGGAGGCAGTACAGGCCGTAACAGTTTGAAGCCTTGGAAATGCCTCTTGCATTTGCAAATTCTTCATTGCAAAATGTTCTATGTTGCAGAAATCTGCAAGAAATATGCTGTGTCTGAATAAAGGCAAAAGACTCCCATACACATTCAAGACCAATAGCTGTCGGCGCAATGAACGTTTGGCGTCTGCTATTGCATGTGTATGAGATTGGGAAAAGGGGATTGTGAGTGTGTTCCCATGAGCTGAAAAATATATCCTCTTGTGCGTTTGTATATTCACCCCTGAAAAAACATCACGTGAACATAGCCTAAAGCATGTTGTCCGCTGGATTCGTCTTAGGGTTTGTTTTTATTCTGTTTGTACGGAATGAGAGAGATTTAGGAACAAAAAAAATCCAGACGGTTCCCACGAGTCGGCTGTTGTGGGTGATGCAGCTAATGGTGATAAAACATGGCTTTTATTTTAGTGTTGATTTCTGGAGTAAAATTATCTGTCATTACATTAAGCTGGTAATATGACAGATCATTGGTACAGTTCTTTTAGGAATCCCATTAGCGCTGATTACTATCAGTGAAAGCCTAGCCTTTCCTCCGTACAGAGCTGGGAATGAACCTTTTATTTTCATATCATTAGAGGAAGCAGAAGAGCTCAGCAGTATATTGTAGCTATGCCGCACACATGAGAGGGAAGGAATCAGCGCTCAATGGGGCAGATTGTATGGAGACTGCATCAAAGCAGACGAGCCGGGCACAGGATGCGGCAAATTTATCACAATGGCATATGTGGCATCTTAGACCTGTTTTACTCTTTTTTTTCCAGCATTCTTGTCCACCTGCTTTTGTGCTGAAAAAATAGTATGGCCTGTGTCCTATTTGGCACATCTGTATTGGTAAATTTTCCCCAATGAGTCAGCTTGAGACATATATGTCTATGCATTTGAGTAAGGCTGGGTTCACACTTCCTTTCTTGCAATCTGATTTTTATTCATCCATTTTATGCAAAAAGCTGATGCATTTGGGTGCCACCATTTTTCCATTGACTTCCATTATAAGAAAATGGATAGTAAAGCATCCACATTTTTGTGTACGCAAAAAAAGATGCATTTTGATGTTTTTTTTATTTTCTATAATGGAAGTCAATGGAAAAATGGATCAAAACTGATGTACACAAATGCATTTATTCTTTAATGTTTTTTTTTTTTAAATAAAAGGGATGAGAAAAACATTGCAAAAACGCAGTTTGAACCCAGTCTTAGGCTGGAAATTAATCAGTGATATATATGTCACCTTGAACACTACAGTCTGGAAATCATTGTTGTATGCAGTTTTTTTTTCTGTGTTCATGTGTGGAAGAACATACATATGACAGTAAATGCACATTAGATGGATTACTTGCTATAAAATCTGCAGCAGCCCTGCATTAAAATCTCGGGGAGCTGCAAATGCTACCTATTGACTGTTATGCCTCATTAGACTCTGCCATGGGGCCACAAACGAGCACCGATCAGCAAGATCAGCAGCCTGCTTGCAGTGCCGTTACACAGCACAGATATATACATATCTGTGCTGTCAATTTCTCCTTAGCTTTCTTGGGCGCTCAAACCCCTGTTTACACAGGGAGATGTCCGGCCGAGAAAAATACATTTTTTTAGCAGGAACAAAAGATGCGAACAGCCGATAGTCGGGTGTTTGCCCCTTCTTCTGCTGATCGCTGACACTTTTACATGGGCTGAATATCGGCTGCAGAAGCGTTTTAAACTATGCGCCAGGCCGATAATCTGCCCGTGTGAAAATCTGCAACAATTCCTTGACAAATTTTACTGTTTGTAGATGAGAAAGATAAAAAAAATCTATTTTTCTGTTTCTCTCTTGCTGGTGCTGTAAGCTGCTGCCGGTTTGACATGCAAATTTCTGCCCAGAAAATCTAGTGAGCATTTATCTTATGGGTGTTATACCTTACTAAAGTACTACCTCCATATGTGCAAAAGTCCTTTTTCTATAGTTAAAGCACATTTACCGAAAGAGACATCAAGGACATGCTTCATCTCTAGCATTACCCTCTATGACTCCTTGTGTCGAAGAGGCAGAATCTGATAGGTGCTGCCTGTAATGCAGGGTTTACGAAATTACAGAACCCCTTTAGACTGGGGCTACTCCACGATTTTGGTCACATGACAGATCGCAGTGTATCATTGCGCAAATAGCTACCGTAAATGAGGTGGTGTTGCGGATCGCTACCCAACGCCACCAAAACGTGACTGCTCAAGCCTGCTGGTCCTATCCCTTGGGCTTCTATCACTCCTATCATGTCCTTCAGATATACCATAAATACCATTTGAGTGTGTCCATGTGTTATTTTCACAGTTAGCAGGTGTGGGTCTGATTATAACATAGCAAAACCATTGCCACCGTCCATTAAACATGAAACGCAAGACATCCAACTATATAGAGAATGTGAGCCAAGTGCATAGAGCCACACAGCTTTGCAGTACACTGTACAGCCATAGAGCATAATAGTTTATAACATGCACGTTGCGACCACAGCTTTAGAAAACAGTTATTGTCAGACAATAAGACAATCCTTGTGGCCCATACGGGGATCAAAGAGGAAACAAGGAAGGAAGCCAGCAGTCATGTTCCAGAAGTCTTGGCCATTCATAATAGAAAAAAAGGCGATTGTTATTGATCTGTCCAGGTGCGTGTGGTACAGGACAACCTTGAAAAAGGAAGTAAATATGAGAAGCCCTTTCTACTTATAGATCTATTGTTTTTCTCTGTGTATGGCATTCTCCAAGTGTCAACAGATTTTTATATTTTTTTTTTCTAAGCTTTATAAGCGTTATATTTTTTGCTGTGTTTTTGAGCAAAGAAATTAGTGACACAAGGTTCCATTTTCTAATGTGTACGCCTCATGTCTTTACATTCTGGCTTTTACACTCCAGACAGTGTGTTTCTGCTGTCTCACAAACACTGCACCTTCTTTCCCCACCCCCACCTCACACCTTTTTTTGGAGAAGCTATCATGGATTATTCCCCATGAAAGTCATTGTATTCTGCCGCTCCAGAGGTCACAAGTTTGTGTCTCTTGTGCACGGCGGCTGCATTTTTCATTCTGCACACTGCTGCCTGTAGTGACAAAATGATGAACAAGCCTGTGATGGTCGTGATACACACAAGGATGAAATATGGCTGCAGAAAGAAATATTGCCAAATAATGTAATGGATTATACCTCCAACTGTTACTGCCAGGAAAAGTTTACAGGCTGCTAGAAGGGATTAGATGAGGGACACTTGTAGAATTTTTGTAATTTTTTTTTCCGTCTAGTATTACTCTTGAAAATGTATGAATACACTGACGTCTGTAAGAACTATCGCCTTGACCAGTCACCGCTTTAAGCTTCAGAATTATTGGCTAGGGGAGTGGTAACATCCAGTTATCAATTTATTCATATATTTCCAGGAATGGCACAAAGCTGAGTACTAAGAAAATGTTCTCTAGAATTAATACATAAAGATTTATATACTAATACAAACAGGTCTAGGGAGTTAGAATAGGAGTGGATAGAATAGAGGATACCAAGTTAATTGCTCAGGGTCTGAGCACAATCATCCATGCAATTAATGTTGTGCTGACCGCACCTGTGTAGCCACCGCGATTCAGCATTTCGAAACCCTTGGTAGCCCCATAAGAATGAATGAATGGAGTACCGATGCGGTGAGCGCTTCATTCATTGGGGGAATCATTGCATACATTCTTAAGAATGGTGGGGGTCCCCTATGGATAACGAACTGAGATAGGAATACTTTTTAAGTCCAGATTGTCAAGTACCGCATTACAGGGGATCTTACATTGCGAGTTCCGAAGCAAGATCTGCTGCGGTACTTTGTAATGTCAGTTCCAATGAATCTACATTCTCGCAGCAGATTTTTATTCAGCTGTGAGAATGTAGTCCCTGCCCACTTAAAGGACAACTCCGGCCAAAAGTATGTTTTGATATGTTATTACTTATGGAAAGTTAGACAAATTTCTAATATACACTAATTATGGGAAATGCACATAAAGTAGGATGGGGCTGCTGGTCCTTGTGGTGCAGCTGCCCCCGTGCCAGCAGCCCCCAAGTGAACACCCCCACCACTTAAAGACCCCCAAACTACCCCTATCAGAAGTGCCATCAGCCCCGTCCACCGCGCGACAGCAGACCTCAGACCAGCGGACCCCCATAGCTTACCCCTCCACAGCCTCTTCCCCCGGTGTCCCCCGATCCCCACACAGAGGAGATACACATCCTCCTGTGCTGCGGCGTGTCCTCGCTCTGTCTCTCTTCTTCTGCTGCTGCTCTACGGGAGAGAGAGCGGGGAGATGCCGCAGCACAGGAGGATGTGTATCTCCTCTGTGTGCGGATCGGGGGGCACTGGGGGAAGAGGCTGTGCAGGGGTAAGCTATGGGGGTCCTGGGGGATGTCACTGGTCTGAGGTCTGCTTGTCGCGCGGGGGGCTGCTGGCATTTGTGATAGTTATTCTTACTATGGAATTTCTCCATACACTGCGCCCCTGCTGGACGCTTCATGGGAATTACACCCAGCCCTGCTCTGGTTCGGTTCGTGACGTCACTGGTTTTTAGAAAAATTGAAGTCTGTCTGATCTACTAAATTGAGGGAAATAGCGCTTCATGTGCATTTCCCATAATTAGTGTATATTAGAAATTTGTCTAACTTTCCATAAGTAATAACATATCAAAAAAATAGTTTGGGCCGGACTTCTCCTTTAACCTACCGCTACAGAACTAATACATTACCTGTCCGCACTCCTGTCTGCTTCTTTGGCTCCTTGACATCCCGCTCAGCCAATCGGTGGCTGCGGCGGAACTGCACGGATTGGTTAAGCGAAATGTCAGGGAGAGGGTGCAGACAGGCGATTATCTGCCCAATCAGGCAAAATCAATCAGATGTCACCCTGTAATAAAGACGGCTGAGGGAAGAGTATAGAAAATAAAGGTATTTCTTACATCTGCACTGAATGCCGCAGCCCCCACTGACACTTCTTAATCCATTTATGCTGTCACTGCAGAGAAGGCTTCAAAAGTGCCAGTGGCGGTTGCAGTGAGGGGGGAACAGGCAGGAGCACATCGGGAGCGTGGAGAGGGAAGGAATAACTTTTTATTGTTTTCTATATATACAGCAAGGGCTGCAGGGACATCGCTAACAATGCTGCACCCTTGCTGTACGATCATCAAGTTGTGTTATAGGCTCGGTAAACAAGTGCTGATGTAGCAGATTGTAGTTGCGTACATAGAAAATTGGGTTGTGTAATGCTGCGTTTACACGAAGCAATTATCGTTCGAATTTACACAATAACGATCGAATTCGAACGATCGTACGTGTAAACGAAGTGAACGATCAAACGACGAGCGAGAAATCTTTCATTTTGATCTTACAACATGTTTTTAAATCGTCGTTTATGGTTCGCAAAAAATTTGCAGATCGTTCCGTTTAAACAGTCGTTCACCGATTTAACCTATGTGCGAGATAGGCTTAAGCCATTGAAAAACGTTCGCAAATCGACTTTTCTGTACGATATATGGTTCCGTCTAAACGCTGATCGTTATAAAGAAAAAATAGTTACTTCGAAATCGTTCATCGTACGATCGGGCGAATTATTGCTCCGTGTAAACGCAGCATAATACGGCCCTAAGAACAAAAGGATCAGGCAGTTAAAATCCAGCATGCCCAATCTCTCCTCTGACATCATCTGTTGAGACAACCAGGTGGCCCCCATAGACATTAGGCAGTTGGTTGGTCCTGACAAAATTGTTGGGTTTGGCTGAATTTTTTTCAAATATGTTTGGGGGCGTTTATAGTCTATTATCCCTTACAAGTTAAGAAATGTCATTTATGGTTTCAGAAATCTCTTCCTTGCTCCATTTACTGCTATCATCAGCCGTATGTTCTCCTCCTCCAGCTGTATATACATAATCCTCTTCCATGTCACAAACATTAGTGTTACTGATGAACTAGAACTATGACTCAGCTCTGCCTAGGCCTCGCTTTATTGTGGTTGTCTGCTGCTCTCTATACAATAATTTATACCTGTCATGTATAATATTTCTCCATTAATGAGAACCTCTTAGAGACTCATAATAAATGTCATTTATAAGGTGACATGTCTCTTATAAGTAATTTCACAGTATAGTAAACTGGTTTAACCACACATTAGTGAAATGTAAGTTTTACAGCCAAACCCTAGCGCAAGGTCTCACCACATGGCTGTACACTAGTACACCTTTATAGAGGTATACAGTAGAGGGCCAATGTACCTATGGGCATCCTATTCACATTTTGGCCTTGATGCATCAGTAACTATTAAAGGGGTTATCCAGGCTTGGAAAAACAGGGGGGAGATTAATCAAACATGGTGTAAAGTGAAACTGGCTCAGTTGCCCCTAGCAACCAATCAGATTCCACCTTTCATTCCTCACAGACTCTTTGAAAAATGAAAGGTGGAATCTGGTTGCTAGGGGCAACTGAGCCAGTTTCACTTTACACCATGTTTGATAAATCTCCCCCATGGCATCTTTCTTCCATAAACAGCTCCACTCTTGCCCTTCGTTTGGGTGAAGCTTTTGCATCTCAGTTCCATTGAAGTAAAAGGAGCTAAATTGTAATACTACACAACCTGAGCACAGGGATTGTGCTGTTTTTGCAAGAAAGTAGTTGTGCTCTTTTTGACCCTGAATAATCCCTTTAAGAATGTGAATGGTGGAGTCTGAGTCGGAGTCAGTAGAGATATAGTTGCTGCCTCAGAACAGCACATTAGCAGGACAGGCTTCCAGCGTTTTACCGTCCACAGGGAGGTTTTTATTCACTGCAACAGAAATATTGTAAAGAATTAAAACCTGTATTAGAAAGTTACAAAAGTTTTCATCATACAACAAATAAGCTTTATTTGCATGGTGTGAGCATTGCGAGTGCTGGAGCGTGAATAGTAAATGTCAGATTAGGACTCTTGCTGTCATATTAGGACACCGAATGTGAAGATAGATAAGGGCATCAGAATCGCCCGCCAGGGTACACAATAAGTTGCTTTATTTTACTTGAATGCCAGGACTGGCATAATACCAACCACACACAAACTCCAGGAAGACATGGGGTATAGAGCCTGATTGCCAGCTGTAGAAGACATTGTTTCTAGTTGCCCTATGGAATGACACTAGAGATGCGGAGAAGACGGCTGTGAACCTTCATTACTCCTTATTCTTTTGGATCCTCGTGGTTGTTCTTCCATCTGCATTAGTTTAGATGTATAAACAAAATAGGAGTGATACTAATAGCTCTGCAGCCAGCTGTACCCATGTGACTGGCTCCGGGCATTCTTCTTACCGCAGTCACTTGATTTAATGCCATATGACATAAACGTGCTCGTGTAAAGTGTGAGAGCTATTTTAAGTGAACTGCATGTACATATTTTGCGCTTTTTCAGTAGTTTATTAAACATCTCATTGTTACTGAACAATTGGAGGCATGTATGGACACATGCTGGAGGTAGGGAAGCACAATTGTGCATAGCTGTGTGACAACAACCCCCTCCCCCCAACACACACACTCTTACATATTGAACATTTGTGAGGTATGTACACAAGTGGATAAAAAAAAGACAAATATAGGTTATTACTTTGCTTTATGATCCACTGCCTGCATTACCAAAAGAAAAAAAAAGGACCCCAGTGAGCACTACAGTCTCTGTTGGCGTTGGTTCATTAGATGTTCTCTCCAATAATGCTACTATGCAAACATCTTACTGCAATGAAGTAAGCAAGGGCTTTTATTGGTGCTCCAGGTTCCAAAAATGCAATGTTGTGGACTTGAATTGGGAGCAGAGGCTGCCTGTTGCATGTTCGAATTTGGCCTAAGGCTATGTTTACACTACGTAAGAGACAGGCTGTTCCGTGACCCAGCTGGGTCACGGAACAGCCAGTCTCAGAAGAGATCATCCCGGCCGGAACTGCGGTACTGGCCGGATGATCTTTAGGACCGCAGAGTTCTGATGTGGGCGCATCTGTGCGCTCCCCCATCAGAACTCTCCACTGCAAACTATGGAGTGTGCGGCCGGAACCGTTCAATGAATAGCAGCCGCAGAAAACTGACATGTCAGTTGTTTGCGGCGCCGCTAGGGATCCCGGCCGCAGTGTATGCCATGTGTATACACTTCAGGCGGCAACGGCACGTATATTTTCGTATTAATCATGGCCGTTGTTGCAGTCGGCAACAACGGCCGCAGTTATACGAAAATATATGCTGTGTGAACATAACCTAAGACCGCATTGCCAAATTTGAAATACGAATTTATCAGTAACGGCATAATCTTCAGTTGGTGAAGAAATGGTGGTGTGGTTTTGGCTGCATTCCTGATCTCAAAAGTGGGAACAAGAACTAAGGCTAAGAACACACTTTGCAGATAAGCTGCATATTTTCTGCTGTAGAAAATGAACCGAAGGCAGATATGGATCCAGCTGAAAGGGGCAAGAATAAAGCTGCATTCCCACATTTGCAATCCTGAATGAGGCCAAAACCATGCTCCCCATGTGATCAGGGGGTGTTATTAGATTCCTTTTAAAGTGTCACTGTCATTTGGGAAAACTTTTGACATGTCATAGAGACATGTCAAAAATTTTGATCAGTCCGGGTCTGAGCATTCAGACCCAAACTGAGCGGGAGAGTACGAGCTGCAACATGGTCCTGTCATGCTGTGTGTTAGAAAAAGTTGGGCTTATAATGTAAGTCCATGGAACCTTTCTTTTTTTTTTTTTACACGGAGTGGGGAGAGCACACGCTGCAGTCTGGTCCTCTCCCCGCTCGTTCTCCCAAACAGTATGGGTCTGAACACTCAAGCCAATGATGGCATGTCTCTAAGACATGTCAAAAGTTTTCCAGTCAGTGCCTTTAAAGGCAAACTGTCAGTTAGACATTGCAAACTGAAGTGCCATGGAGGTATGGACAGTACACTCCAGTGCCCTGGCCACACCTCTGTGACACTTAAGAATATTGTTTTAGGTGATGACAACTTCTATAAAGGTATGGATAGCTA
Organism: Dendropsophus ebraccatus; assembly: GCF_027789765.1. Classification (NCBI taxonomy): domain Eukaryota; kingdom Metazoa; phylum Chordata; class Amphibia; order Anura; family Hylidae; genus Dendropsophus; species Dendropsophus ebraccatus. The sequence continues at coordinate 180,251,331 of NC_091455.1, read as the reverse complement.
CATAGCCATGTAACCAGCTTGGGATGTCTTTTCTAGCTGACCATTTCCCTAGCCATACACATAAGACAGCTAGTTGCAGAATTTTATTAATTTCAACATCTCTTCTCATTACATGTCCTTCAATGCAATAAAATACATGCACATGCAGTAAATTCAGCAGTAGCGGCCAATACTGAATAAATTGATCACGCGACACTATGCATGCTCCAGGCTCGGTGCATTCAACAGGCTTTGGTGTGCACAGTAGGAAATGAAGAGTTAAAGTGAAATAAGCTTCTTCTGACCTCTTACATGAGCCATATAAGGCTTAATGAATGATTTAGATGCAGAGATTATTCCATACAAAATGAAATCCCTGACAATCAATTTAGAAATAAAACCAGGAGATTTTCAGGCCCCGCGTGAGAGTCCCGGCAGAACAACATAAATCTGATGAGAAGCAGCGGCCCTTGTAACTGTGGTCTTAGACGCAGCTCGTGATTTCTAGTTCAATATGATAATTATAAGGATCAGATGCTTTATTATCCTTATTGTATCAGTGATGGCGACACTCCTGCATGGTACAAAATAAAATCCAATGATAAGGAAACCTAGTTTGTTCTATCTGAACTCAACATCTGGTAATGTCTTTGCTCCTGAACTGTTGTTATTATGTAACCACTTCGTAATGTGGTCTATAGAATCGTAATGTAATGAAAATGAACTTAGAGGTTTGTTCCTTCTGCTGCATTGAACCCATTGGCCTCCAACTTTGGCCTTCCAGCTCTTGCAGAACTACAACTGTCAGCATGCCCTTGTGCCTGGAGAGACACCAGAGACTTGAAATTGCCAATACTGAAAATAGAATAACTGCTGGTAAAACATAATTCAGCTGACAAATAGCACCAGAGGTCCCCTCCATTAGTATTCAGGTTTTAGTTCCACTGAATGTGTTTATTGATTTTACTAGAGGAAGAACAGATATATCAAAACAGGTATACAGCTGTATCTCCTTGGCAGATTGTAAGTGGAAATCCTTGTGTTATGTACGTCTGATGCAGTGTTCCCCAACCTGTTGCTCTCCAATTGTTTTAAAAATCACCTAACACCCAGGCAGTCAGGGCAGGAGAGGGACTGGAAGCAATCACATTACCCCCCCCCCCCAGCCCCAGGGCTGGATATTAGACACAGAAAGACCCTCTTAAAGGTCTTTTTCTGCTATATACAGGATTGCAGGTCTCAGGATGGAGATTTCAGGTCTCGGGGACACAATTTATCTTTAAAGTCCGGACATCAGTCTGTGCTCCCAGCCATAGGAGCTCCTCTGGAACTCAGTGATAGATTCATAGTAATTTGTATGAAAATGGGGCTTGACGTTGTAAATGGCCGATTATTGGCAGAATGAATGTTCATAGAAAATAGAGAAAACACTGATTGCATCTGTTGTGCGGCCAATAAAATCATCATTATCGGTTGCACATTGCCCTAGGTACATAGTAATGAAGGGCGGCGCGATTCATTGAGTTGCATGAAGTCTCAGTAATTGAGCACTGATCTCGCCCCTTACCCTACCCCCCTCATCTAAAAAGGCCTTAACTCCTTATGTTGGTCTTCTATTCTGGAAAGCAGTCATGCACTTCTGGGTGATTCATTCAGAGTGTCTTGGCATGACAAGGTGTGCAACGGATATTCCAGCTGTACGTGTTTTGTATGTTAGGTATAAGTTGTGCACATGTTGAATGTGTTTTTGGCTGCTTCTCCAGTGCTCACAACCAGCAGAACAGCCACAGGTTGAAATACACTAGCCTAAAGGCCAGCATACCGATCAGAAAATTGACATCCGATATGAACTATACTGACCGCCCCTATTGTTTCCCTGTCAAAAATTCTGTCATATTGTCTTTTTATTTTCTTTATTCCTGATGACATATAGACAGCTGAGATTGGCTGAAAACTGATCCTTCAAGGGGAATTTGTTAAGCTTTTAGTCTCATGGCTAGAGATGATCGAACCTCGAGCATGCTTGAGTCGATCCGAACCCGAACTTTCGGCATTTGATTAGCGGTGGCTGCTGAAGTTGGATAAAGCCCTAAGGCTATGTGGAAAACATGGATATAGTCATTGGCTGTATCCATGTTTTCCAGACAACCTTAGAGCTTTATCCAAGTTCAGCAGCCCCAGCTAATCAAATACCGAACGTTCGGTTTCGGATCGACCCGAACCCGGTTCGCTCATCTCTACTCATGACCCATATGGGGCCATAAATGGATGCAAGTGAGTAAGATCTGCGTTTGTCTGTGGTGCCTTTAGAAGGTAAGATAAATTGCGCAGCCGGTCCACACGAACAATCATTGTATTATTTGTTAAGCCATTTTAAATTATTGCTATTGGATATTTATCATCTGTTTACACAGGGAGATGTGTGGCCGATAGTGTTAAATGTTACCGCCACACAAAAGATGTAATCAGCCGATTGGGCGTTTTCCCGCTCCTCTGCTGACCTTTTTTTACAGGCTGATTATTTAGCAACGCTCCTTGCTGATAATCTTCTTGTGTTAAAGGAACTTTTACGGTATGAATATGTAAGCTTCAGTAAAAAATTGGGGAGGAAAAAAAATAATAAAATATATATATAATGTGTGTGTATGTATGTGTGTGTGTGTGTGTGTGTGTGTATGTGTATATGTGTATATATATATATATATATATATATATATATATATATATATATATATATATATTTTTATTATTATTATTTATTTATTTACATATATTTTTAATTAATTTTAATTAAGATAGAATATTGTTGGCAGAAAAAGACCACATAGTCTATTTTACCCTTATATTGTTTCCTCTTTCATCTTTGAATAGATGCATATTTATTCCAGGTACGCTTAAAGGAGTTTATATGTGTCAGATTGTGGGGTTGTTTTGAATGGAGTAGTGAGTCATGCATGTGAGCCGTTGTTCCATTCATTGTCTATAGACCTGCCAGAGATAGCCGAATTAAAGGCTAATTTCCCAGTAGTCCAACGTTCCGCAGTCTGGCGCTTTATTTCTTTTTATTTATTTTTTTTGCTGTAAGATGTTACTTTTATATTTTAAGTTTACTACATGCAAAGTGTTTTTTGGGTCAGTGGCATTTAGTTTCAAAGAGTAGCATGCCCTGAATATGTTCCTTTTTCCTACAGGCTTTTCCATAGGTCCTAAAAAAAAAAACTCCAGGAAAGATGTATAGTGCTAAGTAAAATGCGATAAAAGCATGTTAAATTAAAAATAAAACATCACTGTTAGTTTAAAATGCTACAAACCCTGTATGAAGGAGCCCTAAGAGTTGCTGGAGGCCCTGTAACACTATCCTAGCAATCATCCTATATTACGCTGCATGTCAAAATCCCTCTTGCGTAGAATGAAGACATCATAAGAAATAATTTTTGCATTAAATCAATTTTCTATTGAAGCAAATTTGCTGATAATTCTTTTGTTATAGGAACTTTCAGTTCTCATTGTGACCTTCTCAAGCCGGCAAATTGTGCATTAATAATGGCAGCGCTTTGTCATTACCTTACATGTGTCATAGGAATGTGATAATTGCAGTCACAAGGAAATCTGCCGGTGTCATGAATGCTGCTCCGAGCTGCCGAGGGAAATTAACAATACAAAGAAGAATTCACAGATATTTTCACTCTTTGATGTATGATGGAGACTTTTAAAATGGACAGTATTTGTCATAGTTTAATAGACGTCAATGTGCCAAATGTACCTTTATATGCTTATATATCTCTTCTGAGAATTTTCTAAAACTAGTCGCTGTCTACTTTATTGCTCTCAGTGCTTACCACCTACAGAACACGTCTGCTCTAAATTCAGATGACGATGAAGGAGTAGGTGATGTGCAGGCTGGAATGTCTAACTGAATGCAAAGAGTGTGACCATATCAGTCATCACAAGCTACTTTTAGATTTATATGATCAGTTCCTAGTTATGGAGGCCATATTCTCCCAGCTCATTAAAGGGGTTATCCAGCACGGCAAAAACATGGCCACTTTTCCCTCTCTCTTGTCCCCAGATCCTGACCAAAAACAAAACATATGCCATGATGACGTAGTTTTAAAGGGGTATTCTCTGCTTCCGAACATTCAGCTTGGTGCCACTGCATTCCCTCCCACTTTTTAGTTTGGTGGAGGGGTGTCGTGGAGAAAGTGAGGTTGGGATGCTGAATCAGCTCTGCACCACTGTGTATCCCACATGCCATGCCATACCATAATGACGTAGTTTTAAAGGGGTATTCTCTGCTTCCGAACATTCAGCTTGGTGCCACTGCATTCCCTCCCACTTTTTCGTTTGGTGGAGGGGTGTCGTGGAGAAAGTGAGGTTGGGATGCTGAATCGGCTCTGCACCACTGTGTATCCCACATGCCATGGCATACCATGATGACGTAGTTTTAAAGGAGGAGTCCGTGGAGCCTCATTGAAGAGTCTCAAAACACAGGACTAGCCAGATATCCCTCCGTGAAGGACCCAGCCAAGTGGCAGCTCCTGTTAGGAAACCACCAAATCCACCTTATTAAGTGGCCCTATAAGTCAGTGTAATGACAAGGGATAAACCAAGGCTAGGTAACCATCCACATACAGCTGTTTCGGGGTGTTGCCCCTCATCAGTGTGGAGCAGGATTCTGGCTAGGTGGGAGCAATGCCTAGTAGAGCCATAAGAGAAACAGATTGCTGAACTCATTGAAGAGTCTCAAAACACAGGACTAGCCAGATATCCCTCCGGGAAGGACCTTTAGTTTTAAAGGGGTACTCTCTGCTTACGAACGTTCAGCTTGGTGCCACTGCATTCCCTCCCCCTTTTTGGTTTGGTGGAGGGGTGTCGTGGGGAAAGTGAGGTTGGGATGCTGAATCAGCTCTGCACCACTGTGTCTCCCACATGTTCAACATGTGTCCAGGGACAGCACAAGCTTTGGAGACGTGTGTGACCTCATAGGAGTGAGTGAAAATTCATACTTGCAGCTCCCGATGACCAGAATAGCGTCACAACGGTGGTCCGAAACCTAGACAATGAGCTGTGAACAGTACACGGAGAGAAAAATGCCAAAAAGAAAAACTAAGCAATTTTGCTACTGCAAAACATTTAGCATTCTCTTATCACCTAATGAAAGTTGTCATAAGAATACCCCTTTATGGTTTAATGTATAAAATGGTGCATGGAGAGTAATGCTGCAGCATCTAATTGAGCATTGAATCCAACAGGAAAAGGAACTCCATATGTGTCCATAAGAAAACTTACATTGAGTCAAGCCCTAATACATCCTCGTACAACTGGGAATTGTTCATTTGCATGAGCCCTGACTATGGACATGTGAACATTACTATGTTGGATGTGGCAGATAAGCTTAAATCAGCTCTGTACCCACAATCTGACCCCCCCTCCCCCCCGCCTTCAAAAAAAAAAAAAAATCCTGTTGCCATCAGATAGCTGCTTTCAGTCCAAGATCTGTCCTGGGTCCGTTCGACAGGTGTTGCAGTTATTGTCCTACAAAACAACTTTTAAACTCGCAGCCCTGTGTCAAATTGGAGTGACTGTGCCCTAGGCCTGTGACGCCTCTCAGTCCCTCCTCCTCACCCTCATCATTAGGAATGCCCCAGGCAGGATTTCTCTTAACCACCACTTGTCTAAACACTGCTCATGTGCCTTAATGATCCAGCACATGTGCAGTGTTCGAACAGGTGATGAATAGGAGAAATCCCACCCAGGGGCATTCCTAGTGGTGAGGCGGTGCAAGCTTAGGGCACAAACATTCTAGGCCATGCCAATTTGACACAGGGCTGCAAGTTTAAAAGTTGTTTTTTAGGACAAAAACTGCATCACCTTCCGAACGGACCCCAGGATAGATCTTGGGTTAAAAGCAGCTATCCGAAGGTACAAGCAATTTCGGGGGGAAGATTGCGTGTACAGAATCTCTTTAATTTTCTACTGAAGCTTTTCCACATGCATGTTATATGTAGAGATGAGCGAATTTGCCGAAGTTCGGGTTCGTATGAACCTGAACTATCGGCTTCTGATTCCCGCTGTCTGCAGCCTCCATAAACAGGGTGGATACAGCGTAAGGACCACCTGGACAAACTGGGATACAGACTATGGCAATGTCTATATCCCAGTTTTCCAGGCAGTCCGTAAGGCTGTATCCACCCTGTTCACAGAGGCTGCAGACAGCGGGAATCAGAAGCCGATAGTTCAGGTTCATACGAACCCGAACTTCGGCAGATTCGCTCATCTCTAGTTATATGTGGTATTCACTGCAAAATTGTTACAAAGGGCGTGGTATTTTCAGATTCGATGCATTGGTTTCCATGCAGTTTTTTTGGTTCAAGCCCCATGCACTTGAGCTGCAGATTTGCAGAATCCAGGTCTATAAACTGCCCTGTACAGCATTATGCCCTTTAAGAAAATAAAATGTAACATCTGGACAAATTAAATTATGCTCAGTTCATGTCCATGTTTTCTGCTTTATTCTGCCTAGAATAAGGAAAATCCTTAAGCAGCTTTATTGTTGCCCCCTTCTTTATCTGTTGCATGTGTACCGGGTGCTTCACCTTACATTCCCATGTTGTTGTATTGTCTCCTCTGGGATTCTCTTCCCAATGCTCCTGGCTACCCCCTTTGTGTCTCTGACTTCTTATTCCTCTGCTGCCATCACCTTTGACTCTGCCGACATGTAATGATATTATTGTCCCTTCCTGTTTTATCACTCTTTCGTCATTGCGGTCTCTCTGCCAGCCCCGGCTGTCGGTGAATGTGCACTAAGTGTGCCACGTAATGAAGTCTGTTTGTGGTTTACCTGTTATAGAATAAAAGTCTTCATCATTTATCCCAGGGGGAGCCTGGAAAAATTCCCAGGTCATGGATGTGACTGGGGCTTTGTGTCCCGCCAATAAACGGATCACCTGAATGAGTGTAGAGAATGCTTTAGGCAACAGGAGGGGCTAAACCGAATGAATATGGAGAAGCTTAGAACTCACACAAAGTGCTGTGCACATCTATGTAATCCTTGGGTGTAACAGTACAAGCAGAAACAACCACATTACAACAGACACTTCCAGACATACAGCTCATGCCACTCATCACATGCTTCCTGCTGTGATCTGTGTGATCAAACCCTAAAATAGACATGTGATATCACGGTTTCAGTTTTATGCAGCGTATACGTGCGATTAAGCCTTAGTTCACATGTCTGCTGTAGTTGCATTTCAGTGCAAACTGATACCAGTGACTTAGATCTGTTATATAATAGACCCCGTGTAGTAATGATGGGGGTCCATCAGCGTCTATCCAGGTATAAGATATTTTGATGGTGAGAGAAGCTCTGCATGCTGCATTGTTGTGACCATGACAAAAGTGGCAAACATGGAATACGGAAGTGTACCTAGCCTTACATTGCAAAATGTTACAAAATATAATTACAGAAAATGGCATATTTGTCACCTGTAGTATCTAATCGCATCAGTTCCATAGTGCTGGAATCTAGTTGAACTCCTTTCCCTGATAGGGTCATTGAGTGCTCAGCACTGTAAGTACGTTCACAGTAGTGTAGTATGGAATATACAGAATATGGCTCCTGTGCATCTTCTTCTAAACACTGACAATCAATGTAACAGACCCCTGCATGGATCCATTTGAAATTTAAAATGGATATGGAGAAAAAAAGCTGGCTCCATATTCAGCAGATCCAGATTATAAACTGTGTGGCATGTTCAGGCTATGTTCTCACATGGTAAAATAATACCAAAATATGGCCATAGTTCTGAGTGAAAATTAGACAAAGTAGGAACAGGTTAAAAAGGGCTGCTTTTTGCAAATAAATAAAAAAAATAGGAATGTTTATTATGACAGTCAAAATCAATTATGACCATTTTTCTGTACTGTGTATGCACTGATGGTCGATTTCCCCCATAGACTTCCATACAGGGCATTATTATATTGAAAATACGATCAGTTGGATTTCTACCAGTGTAATAGAGCCAGCCATCAGCCGACGAGCCTAGTCCATAATATTTTTACGTTTTTCCTTTTAATACTGTGCATAGATTTTATGGTGCGCCTCCAATGTTACTAAATATTACAACAATTCTTATCCACATTATAGAAAAAATCTGTGCAGAAATGGATCTGCATGTGGATTGCGAAGCTATGACCCGGCTATGCTAAGGTTATGGATATGATCAGGATGTGCATTCTTCCTACTGACCTCCATAGTGAAGTTGAAATCCTCCCAAGATCTGCAATTTTAAATTTAATTTTGAGGATTTTGCTTTGGGTTAACTGTCATTGCTGTATTTGTTTTGTTGTATATTTCTATGCCCATCCTCCACAGTGAAGAACTGAGGACATTTCCCAAGAAAAGCAAATTACAAATATCAGAATATAAGAGCGCTAGAAAATTTCCCCAGATAACTACCTAACCGTCAAGCTATAACTGCATATTGAGAGCAATTTTTTTTTTCAACAGAAATCTGATGTCTGTGTAAATGCAGGTTGTGTCATGTCAGCAAAGTACTTCCTCCATGAAAGTTTGCAAATAATAACCTTTGAGCCTTGGGGAGGTGGGGATAGGTGTGTCTCCAGTCTCCTTGCCGTCAGTCGAGAGCACCAAGTGTTTACATTGGTTTTAGTGCAATATATGGCATTGGATGCACTTCACATAATCCTGCCAGATGTTATGTGTATGTGTACCCAAAAACATTAGAGCATTTGCACTAAACTTTATGCAGGGTTCTCAATCTGCTTACTGCAGAGCCTTTATGGCTTATACATTTTTACGTGAATCTGTCAGCCCATCTGCATGCCATGAGCTGACAGATAATGTTACAATACATGAACATTAGCCCATTATCTGTAAGCCCATGGCATTAATGTGGGCTAACTCTAAAGGGAAAATGCCCATTTGTCAGATGATCGCATGTTTTGTGCAGCCCTATATATTTATTGGCCACAAAGCTCTATGTTAGCAGGGCCACACAAATGATACAGGTATTGTTTCAGTGGCCCGGCCACCCAATTAGTTGTGCCGTGTAAACGGCCCTTTTTTTATGGAGACTTCCATTTTACCATTGTCAGCAGCCACATGCTTAATCTCACTTTCTTACCTCCTTTTCTACCATTGATCTGCATAGGGTGGTTTTAGCAGCAAACACATGGATTTCTCCTAGCTCCTGTCTGCATCAGATCTGTTGCTTGTGAATCTACCATAAGTGTTCCAATATGGGGAAAGATTTATCTAGTGTAAATAGGCCTTAGAACTGGTATGTTCTTTTAAGGAACAACGGGGCCAGGTACAGTGTATATTATATATTTTGCTATATATGGCTGTAAGAATTGGCTGTTTTTCCCTTTATTGATTTATCTCAGACCTCATATGTAAACTGTCCACTATATTGTTATCTACAACCTGCATTATAAATCACTCTGCATGTTAACACCTGCAGAAAAATGTTCATATTGGATGCTGGATTTTCTTCTCACAGATAAATCATTGTAAGACATGTTATTAAATTATACTGGGAGAGAAAGAGAAATCTAATTTATATATCAATGGTTATCTGTTACCAGCATTAAGGGCTTTCTACACCTATAGACACCACATCTTTAGGTATTCGAGACATGTTCTAAGCCCCTGTTCACATGCACATATGTTAGACCCAGTTCTGCGAGCCAAGAGTGAAAACCAATCATACAAGAGACGCAGATACCTTAAAAGTGCAGGCCTACTTTTTTGTTGAACGGATCAGTGGTCAAAAAGGGATGTATCAATGAGGCCTTACCGACTGAAAGCATAAGCATACTCTCCCTAAGTTCCATAACAGTGAAAAAAGTGGTGTTCCAGCCAGCGTACTCAATCTCCAGAAATCCCACAATTATCACTTATCCTTTTGTCAAACTCTGTAGACTAATTGGTCACTATTAATTATCCTGGTGGCGTGCCCCATGGGCAGGCTGGTATGGACACTGCAGAAGAGATTGAGAGAGGGAGCCCCAGAGCTGCCGCCCTTGGGAAAACAAAGCAGACTCTTATTTATGTCCTAATAGAAAGTGGCACTTTCTATTAGGACGTAAATAAGCCGCACTGTGGCGAAAAGCACTTACCATCTTTCACATAGGTGAAGGTTAAATTAAATTTCATTGAAGTAAAGGATCAGTATTACAGTAAAACCGTCTCAATTGTTAACTGTGAGACCGTAAATTGGAAATGACCAAAGTGAAATCAGTCTCTGGCCCTCTTTATGTGCCCTTGACTTAGATAACTAATATGCCTGTATGCTGTGCAGAGAATAGCTCCGTACAGACACTGAGTGATCCGTACAGATTGTTGCTTCACTTCATAGATCTGATGCTATATTTCCACCTCTCCCGATCTGTCGACATGTGTGACATGATCTGTAAGGTATATTGCTTGGAGGCTTCCTTAGAGAGATTATTATTAGATATGAGTGCAACTAGAGCATACTTGAGGTTATCCTAACCTGGAAGTCTTGGCATTTGGTTATCGGTGGCTGAAGAAGTTGGATGCAGCTCTAAGGAGTCCTGTAAGATTTGCATACAGCCATAGGAATCAGTCATCAGTCTAATATGAATTGGGCCACACTGGTCAATCGAGAAAGCAAAGATTAGAGAAAAGCAAAGATCTAGGAAGCTGGACTTCAATATGATCTTTGTTCCCATGGGACAGTCAGCAGCTTATCCCCTTCATGCTATTGAATCTAGGGGAAAAAGCATATCTCCTCAAGCTTTCTTCTTTATATGACCAGTATTAATACGACAGCTCCCTGCTGCTTCCTATATGTATCTTTTGTGAATTATCTTTTATATACTGCCGTTTCCTGTACTGGACTGGAAGATGGTATATGTGTTCTCTAGTATTGCTCTTCATTTTTAATATGTCAGATAAGTTGGCAGTGTAGATTTCAAGCCCAGCAATCCCAGCTTTAATACCATATTTCATTGCTGCTAGTCTGAATTATACCGCAGTATTACTGTCGGAGCTCCACATTCTTTTGTTTGGGTTTCAGGGAACATGAACAAATCATTACAGTATATTAGTCATCGGGCCTTGTGAGAGAAAGGGAGACAATGACATCATCAGCGAGAAAACAGATTTCATCGAGCAAACAAATCGTCTACTGAAGAGGAAGTTACAGTATTTCATTTCTGGCTTTATTGGTGCTGTACCATCTTGTCTGACAGCGGCTCAAAACTCATTAAATGTTCATTTTGCCCAAGTGATCTGCAAGTGAAGACACATTTAGACAAGAAAAGAGGTTAATGAAAATCTGTCCCATGTGAGGTAAAGCAATAAGAAGGTAAAAGTAATAGAGTTCTACCCAGAGCCCAACAGGTCAACTAATATGCAGTGTGCAAGAATTTAAAGGTTAAATTTAAAGGTGAGGCGTAAGAGCTTAGCGTTCCCATAAGACCATCTGAATGTACAGAGGAGATGGTAAATGGAGGAGAGATGAAAATGACAACAGACATATTTCTTCCTAAAGGACATGTGGCAGAATTCTTGCATACATAATTTCTGAAAATCCAGTATGTACATGTCTAAGTATGTTACATATGTATATACACTCTAGGAACACACAGACACAGAGAAACCACCTCCTACTTTCGATGTTGGCAGTGTGTGGCTCATGAAGAAAGTCGTGTGGTGAGCAGGCTTGGTGGGTATATAAGGTGTGCCATGGGCTGTCTGCACACTTATCCCTTGTTGCTGCCGTGGGTAAAAGGGGCCACTTATCAGAGTTGCAAAAAGCCAAGTTTATGGGCTTTTGGGGCGAAGGGTGGTGGTATTTCTGAAACTGCGTTTGTAAATTGTTCCTGTGCTGCTCTGATGAAAGTGTATTAGGAGTGGACAAATAGCACTATTGCGATTGGGAAGTGAGGAAACTATGCTGCACCCATTCCATTGATGTGGCAAATGAACGTTTGCTACTAGAGCGCACAAAGACAAACTATAGGCCCTATTACACAGATTGATAATAGGATTGATTCGGTCGATTATCGCTCCATGTAATAGAGACAACGATCAGCTGATGAAACCGTCATTGGTTGATTTATTGGCCGCTGACCGTGCATCGCTACGTGTAATGGAGAACACTGGGAATGTGGACAAGGGTTTGGGCAAGGGCTGCACCAACATCGCTAACTAGGTCCATGCAGCCTTTACTAAAAAATTATCGATCTGTCTAATAGGCCCAGTAAACGTTTACAATATTGACTGCGTCGTCATTGTAGTGAGGGAGCCTTTGTTCATACTGCAGTCCACTAGGTAGTGAATACATTGCATTCTTGGTGAATAAAGACTGCATTCTGCGGATTATCCCATTCTCTGTGATGTCTTTCCCTATCTGTGCTTACATTTTTAATCAATTTTTTTTTATACAAATGTATGTGAAGTGCCTCTTGAATTTGCTGGCATTTCAGAGTGTAAGATCTCATCAGCGGCTGTCGCTGCCTCTATCACAGCGGGAAGTCAGAGCACTGTTTGAAGAACAAATCGGCAGCAAAATTACATTTGTTATCTCTGCAGCAGAGGAAACTCCTTACGGCTAGATATTTATCACTTCTGCAAATGCTGCTCAGAAGGAAAATGGTGGATGATCGGCAGGGTGTGGAGATACTAACCAACTACTCTTAGGGATATGGTTTTTTGTATATACCGGCACTCCACGTTGTATCCGAACCGCTGTGCTCGAAGTCAGTCAGTGTCCAGATAAAGAAAGCAACCCCAGCAGCAAGGCATGACGGGATTGCTTCCTTCATCTATTCTTAAGGTTGGCCATACACAACTGATGGCTAACCCTAATTGATGATCACCATATTCAATTGATGTTGGCCATACACATTTGATGGCTGTGAACCAAATGGTTCACCCTCCATAAACAGCCAAGCCAAGGTAAGTTGCCGCCAGAATCCTCTGGTGTTGGTTTATTTCCCTTAAGGACAGACAGATCAGCCATGCTGAAATGCAACACCGCAACTTTTTCTGATCAGGAGAACGGAGGTCAAATGCTCCTGAGTGAATGGAATGGCGTCATCTAAGCTCAGCCACTGCTCCATTTGCCGTTTATGGGACTTCCAAGTGTTAGCAGGTTTGGTGCCTGGCAATGGAAGACTGTAGAGTTCTATTATTCCATTGTTGAGCGGCAATGCCATATTTCCTTAAAGTCATGAAAATACAGCCATGCCACCTATGATATGACTGTCGGTATACCACGACTGAAGTACGATATATCTGAAGTATATGGATAGATGTTAAACTTAACATATATTTTTTTTCTTTTTACTTGCCTTTTCTAGAACAATGTGAATCTGTAAAGATGCGAGACAGGATGATCATAAAAAATTAAGATGTAGGGTATGGATGGTATTTTTAACTTTTCCATCCTGCATCTTTTCAGATTTCCCAGGTGACTCACTGAATAAGAAGCAGATTGCTCTTACGGAAGACTGCGTACAGTTTGCGAATCTAGCCAACAATTAACCACATTTTCACATCTATTGGAAAAATGAGGGTCTGCAGTTTTTGAGCTGTAAATGAATTCCACTTCCGACTAATTAGAAATAAGTGGATGGTATTGCTGATTAAACCTATTCTAACGTCTGGCTGTGCTTATCCATAGGATGACACAATAAAACCCTGGGAGATGATTGCCAATTGTAGCTTGTGGTAGAGGAAAAATGAAACCTAACACTGTTATTAAAGAGAACAAGATTTTAACCGTAGTTATTTAATCTGAACTTGCAAAGTGTTTTTTCTTGTTGAATGAGTTATATGGTCATTTACAAATTGATGGTCCATCCATATGACAGGTCATAATGTTAGATTGAGTGGAGGTCCAGCTCCCTGCACCTGTGCTGATCATTTAGTGGTTGTGACACTTATGTGACCTCTACAACCTTATCAATTCTTACCTTTTGCCCGTATATAAAAATCACCATACTAGTTGTAGGTATGGTGTCCAATGTTGCAGTTTTATTCCTTTAACCTGAATGGGACAGCTCTGCAGTTGGTGGTTGGTTGATAGTAAAATGTGTCATTACTAGTGCCATTTAATGCGGCCATATGGGCTTATTGTATGGTCATAGGCACGGATTCTGCATGGCGCACATTGAGGGTATATATTTCTTTAGTGTGCAGCCACATGACCCCATGCGCTGCTGTACAGGCTCCATCAGATGCAGTAGATTTCACCATAGAAGCAATTAGTTTAAATCACAGAGTTATAATTTACCGATGTCTGGTGTCTTTTTGGAAAACTGCCAATACAGTTACTGATGCAGTTTTTTGAGCCAAATAATTGAACTGCATCTAGATCAAAAAGGAGAAGTGGAAGTTCTTCACTTATATTTCCCATTCCCTAAACTGTATAAAAAAGGGTCACCAAAAAGCTTGTGACAATCTCCTTTTTTAGACAGAGAGATGTGCGGCCAGCAACCTTGATTTTATCGGATGAACAAAAGATTAAGTCAGGTGACATTTGTTCGCTCGTTGGCCAGTCGCTGGCTCTTTTACAGGGGCTGATTATTGGCTAAATGAGTGTCTCTAGGAACGCTCCTTAAAGTGTCTCTGTACCCACAATCTGAACCCCGCCAAACTGCTTGTACCTTCAGATAGCTGCTTTTAAGGTTAGGGCACGGATGGCCATGGCCGTTTGGCACAGGGCTGCAAGTTTAAAAGTTGTTTTTTAGGACAATAACTACATCACCTGCCGAACGGACCCCAGGACAGATCTTGGAGTAAAAGCGGCTATCCTAAGGTACAAGTGGTTTGGGGTGGGCAGATTGTGGGTATAGAGTCGCTTTAATGATAATTGGTAAAAGGGACGATAGATTTATTTTTGGACATTTTCTGCATTAATTTCTACTTCATACAAAAAAAACTGTATGGAGTGGATTCCCATTGAAGACAATGGAAGGCTATTTTTGATCCACATGAATTTTGTGCAGAATACATGCAGAGCGTGATCGCGCCCTTGCCACACAAGAAACCTGCTTGTTCTACAGAAATTAAATTGCATGTGTGGATTCTGGATAATATAGAATCTGGTAATAGAGAGCGGCAATGATGTAAGCGGGTATGTAAAATTCCCTGCTGGTCCTCTGCAGGCATCATCAACTGCTCAAAAAGGTAGTAATTCCACTGAGAGCCATGCATTAGGAAATTCCACATAGTGCAGTATAGAGAATGCATGCTCCAGAAAGCTCTTTCACTTTAAATGCTACCTGTCAGCAGGTTCTGTACAGTATTTGATGCACTTTGCGTATATTATTAGCCTGTAGCACCCTGTATAGGGCGAAGCAAAAACCTGATGATAGATCTATTTAAAGGAAAAAATTGAAAGCTTCTTTTTGGCACCATAACTGCTGAGTTATTTCATCGTTGCTCATGTCTGTTTGATAGAGTGCGGGGAATCTGGTCATAAAGCGGATGCATGCCGCTATTTTACAGCAACGGACCACTAAGTAGCTATAGCTTTGGGGAGCAGCACACCACCTTCATGAACTGCGGTGTATTCTGGACGTTGGCGTATTACGGACCGAGGAGAATAATTATTTATACAAGATATAGTGAAAGAGACCGAGATTCCCTTTCTGACCACAAAGAAGACTGAAGCTCATTATCTAAGCTTCTTTATGGTTTCCAAACTATTATAATTGAAAACCACTTCCTAATCTCATTCTCTATAGAGGAGGGTTTTTCTCTTACACTGTGTACTATGCTGAATTAACTTGTTTGGGAACACATTTGCCTTCATTATTGGCAAGCGACGTAATAAATATTTGCCCGGAATTTATATCGTGCTGACAGTGTAATCTTCCTAATAGAGCAGTCTGGAAGGTGATGGAGTGTCCGTGGCAGGCAATCAGCGTGTAAGGTCATACTGGATCCGCATAATAAATTCTAATAAGAATTAGGAATTAATAATTGCGTATGGTACTTACCATTACTATACCTCAGACTTAGGGGAAAGTACATTGTGGATGCAACAAAATTGTTAAAGCGGTATACAGGAGGAAAATATGTTTTTAAATCAACTGGTTTGAGAAAATTACACAGAATTTACACAGAAGTCAAGTCTTTCAGTACTTACCAGCTGCTGTATGTCCTGCAGGAAGTGGTGTTGTCTTTCCAGTCTGACGCAGTGCTCTTTGCTGCCACCTCTGTCACAGGAGAGGTTTTCTATGGGGATTTGCTACTGTTTTGGACATGTCCTAATAGACAAAGAGCACTGCGTCAAACTAGAAAGAAAACACCACTTCCTGCACCACATACAGATTCTGATAAGTACTGGAAGATTTTTTTTATATCAGTAATATACAAATCTGTATAACTTTCTAAAACCAATTGATTTGAAACAATTTTATCCCTCCAGATTACCCCTTTAAGAGTCATCCTTCCCACTAAGCCCGACCCTGTAGACAGAGCTATCTTAGCAGCTGTAGTGATAGTTTCCCAGTATGTATAAAGAATATAAAGGCTAAACAATTGGTAGATTCACATTTGCAGTATGCATTGATGCCTAGCACTGAGCTCTTTGTTTTGGCAACCATCATGATGCTCCTTACCCAGAAATCCTTGGAAACAGCTTTATAAACCACAGTACTTGGTTTCCTTAAGGCAGATTACTTCCTTCTAGGAGTAGTGGGCTGTGAACGAGCCCCCCCCCCCCTTTTTTTTTTGCATGCGTCAAATAGTAAATGTTTATAGTACATGATTATAGGCTAAAAAGAGTTGAAAATTAGAAATAAATTGAAGGCTGAAGGCTGCAGATATGTTTATGAAACGCCATCAGATTCTCTATTCCTTGTTGTCATTATCAGGCACACTAAGGGTTACACGAGGGATACATGATCACGTCAAGTCAAATGACAGTGCAAATGATGCTTATGTAAATAGCCCATATGTATGTAAATGTTCCTTCAGGATGCGTCCTTGTCAGTCCTTTGCGTTCTATGTTGGCTTTTTAACCCATTGTTAGATGGAATGTTGTTGTTCACTGTTGGACATTTGAACCAGACACTTCAAGTACATGTCATCTGGTGTGTATGTGGTGCTCTGTCATCCTGCTAAGTCCTGTCTCAACTTATTAAATACTCGTTGAAATTTCTTGTGAAAACCCTTTCATGGCTGTGTGTTCAGCTGTGCAGAATAACCTATTACTCAGATCCTTTGCCCCTAGGACCGCGTCTGGCAATAGAGTACACGTCATTTTGAATAAGTATCCCAGAGACGATGATGGAAATCGTACGGATGATTTGATTTATCACATTTATAATCATTTGTGTCACAAACTAAACAGTTTTCACCCGTGTCGCTTTTTCCCCTTATGCGATGAGTAAGATGCTTAAATACGCACACTGTTCACATATGTGGGATTTAACTCTTCTGCGAAACAAATGTGCGAAATGTGCTAGAAGATAAGGCGTCAGTGACACTTCGTCACCCGAAATTATGTGCTGTGGAGGTTGCTGTGGATCCGCAAATACATATTTATTATGTCAGGCTGGATGGTTGTCAGTGTGGGAGACCACATCTGCAAAAGAGTCCTTATTAGTATAGTTCTCTAACTTAACGTGTGACAGTCAGAGCAAAGAGTTTCTGATATGTCAAAATTTTTGTTGGTTGAGACTCTCATTGATCGCTTAGAACAAGGGGAGAAGCACCCCCGCTTTACCCGCTGATCAAAACTTTTGACATGTGATTATGAAAGGTCAAAGCTTTTTTGAAATGTAAGGCCGTTTTACACGGCCGACCATTGAGCTAATGCTTTTTCATCAGGTGATTGAATCTTTCATGTGGCCCACTGAGCGCTTCATTGTAGTCCTATGTAGATAGGTGATGAGCGGCTGACAGTGATACATTGAATAGGCCTGCTTGATTTATTGTACCTTGTCAAGGCCAAGCAAATGAGGGACAATCACAGAGAAGCTTGTTAGCTGCATTTAAGAGTCCTTACTAAGGTTTTTTTCGCTGTTTTAATATACAGTAAACATGTCCGTAGATTCCCATTACTCAACACGCCAAAAGAGTGTAATTTTATCCTCTGCTCAC
Organism: Dendropsophus ebraccatus; assembly: GCF_027789765.1. Lineage (NCBI taxonomy): Eukaryota > Metazoa > Chordata > Amphibia > Anura > Hylidae > Dendropsophus > Dendropsophus ebraccatus. Next base: position 180,233,240 of record NC_091455.1, on the reverse strand, counting down.
AAGCTTTACGTTCATTCACTGTATGGATTAGTGAATCTTTCCAGACTATTCCATTGAGCCGTATACAGCAAAAAAAAAAAAAAAAAAAGGATAAAACGTGGTATACTGCATGAACCCTATAACGGCCAAAATAACCATTTTACCCTAGCCATGCAGGGTATGCAGCTTGTAATTTTGATTGCACGTTGTCAGCACAGGTAGATCCTGTGTTAAGGCATGTTCACATGTATGTAGCTTACAGCTACATGTAGCTATGTTCACACAACGTAAGTTCCGTAGTAATTGCGTCGGTTGTTGAAAGTCGGCTGTGATTACTACGGAACTTACATTGTGCTGCAGCTGAGGGAATCCGGGCCAGAGTGTATATGCACAGTATACACTCTGGCCAGGATCCCTAGCGGCGCCGCACAAAAATTGACATTCTGCACACCCCATTGTGTGCAGCGGGGAATTCGGATGCGAGCGCACTCTGATGCGCCCACATTCGAATTCAGCGGCAATGAAGATCATCTGGACGGTACTGCAGTACTGGCCGGGTTGATCTTCTCTGATATCGGGCTGTTCTGGGACCCTGCTGGGTCATGGAATGGACTGTGTCTCACGCTGTGGGAACATGGCCTAAAGTTGTGTTGCAGCTACAGATTGTCAGAAGAATAATGTAAATGTTAAAACTTGATGTAAAGATGTAGACAATGCTCTGTATTTGAATACCCGTGGCTGAGGAAGTTGGATGCAGAATAGCCTGGAAAACATGAATATAGTTAAAGGCAGTATCTAAGGACTCCCTAGGGCTGTATCCAACTTCCTCAGCCACCGGTATTCAAATTGCAAACAATCAAACTCCAGCATACTCCAGTTGAGCTCATCTGTACACATAACACACAAAGTTCATCTAAGGGTAGGCCCACATTGGGTGGTTTTGTAAGATGCAGATTTTGCTATCTAACTGAATATAACCCTAGGGCTTATTCCCACGCCCTGTGCTCTATGGACGTTACGAACAGGAAAGCCCTGTAGTGGGGTCATTCCTAGCCCGGCATCATGTATCAATATGATGCCCGGAGAGGGGAAAGAGTTTGAATCTTTGCAGCACTGTACTGAAGCAGCTGCACAGCTGTGTCATTACAGTAGCGTGAATATTCACAATCTTTCCCCACTCCACTACGGACGTGGGAAATAAGCCCTTGGGGCAAAGTCATATGTTGAGGATTTGCTACAGATGTTACCTGTGGATTTGTGCTGGTAATATCCACATTGGATTAAAGTAGATGTCAGTTTCTGTTGTGGACTGTCAGTACAGTTTTCACTTTGTTCAGTATTGCAGAGGTGAAATCTACAGTGACTCCACAGTAAAGTCTGCATGTTTTAGCAGATCTGGATGCGGATTTGCAATGGATTTACAACATCGAAAATCCATCATGTTTGGACTTGGTCTTAAACCTGTAGATGTATTCCAAACAATCCTGTGCTTGTCAATTTTATGACTCCAGCACCAAGGTGACCTCTAATATGTGACATGTGTAGTAAGCATGCTAAGGACACCGCGCTGCATTCCTTATTGTGCTCATGCCGTGACATGTAACGGGATTTTGTGGTGATGATCAAAGTCAGGCTGGGTGTATGGGTGGGGAGGGGGAGGACCGCCGGTCAACCAGAAAATATTGGTTTTCATCCACCTGCTTCCAATGAAAGCTCTGCTACAATGTATATTTGGAGACATTAATTCTTCTTAGTGTAACATTTCATTTTTATTACAAGAAAAAAATTGTTTGTGTGAATTTCTGCCGGATCAGAGGCTTCTCCAATGTGGAACCTTCGATTACATCCAATCTCTAGGCTGTGGATGGACACGTTCCTCGTATTGATTTTTTTGCGCTGTGTGATTTTGATGCTATCCGTCAATTAGCTGTCTGCAGATAGTCATCACATAGATAACTGCCTGTGCCCCACAATGATGGACAGAAAAGAATAGGCCGGAATATTACCCACTTTTATCTGGTTGATGCTTCTTGCATCATGAATAGAGAGGTTAGCATGACTATATTGCTTACTTCATGAAAAAGAAATGAGCCCAGGCTCGGTCTTTTTGTAAGACTTCGGTGCAACTTTAGTGATATGATAATATGAAGAGACACTGATCTATGGAGATGATCTGCTGCTTCTTGGTTTCCATGGTTAGAGCACACTTCCATATTACATCTTATTCTACCTAGTGTCAGCAAAATGCATTTCCAGAGTACAAATTTCATCTTTTTTTTTTTTTTTCTCTCCAATTTTATTAGTGTCCACCATACCTAGCAAGAAAATCAACAGTCATGTTGATGTATGCAAGCCACATTTAAATTGTACAATGGATGGAGACAAGGATGTAGCTGTGGAACCTCCTGATAAATGATGAGCTTGCTTGTTTATAGTCTAGGGCAGGGGTAGGGAAGTTGGTAGTCCAGTTGTTGCAAAACTACAGCTCCCATCATGCCTGGACAGGCAAAGTTAAAGCTGGACAGCCAAAGCTACCCCTGGTCTAGGGCAAGGGCATCAAACATGTGGCTCTCCAGCTGTTGCAAACCTACAATTCCCATCATGCTAAAGCTTTGGCTGTCCAGGCATGTTTAGATTTGTAGTTTTTCAACAGCTGGAGCGACATGAGTTTGACACCTGTGTTCTAGTTTTGCAACAGAGTGACAAGTTAAGGTATACTGGTCTGGGGATCTAGTTGTTAAAGAGAACCTGTTACCACTCCGGTCTTCTTGTATGCTCCATGAAATAACGCTCCTCAAGCATCTTTCCTGTTAGTGCTGTGATGCGCCATTCCTCTGTTTCTTTTTTGACTGAGGGAGAGTTGATCTCCATGTATCCCTATCTACCACTACCAGAAAAACACACAAAACATAGGTTAAGTGGTATAAAAACAGTAAACAGTAATATTTAACATGTATTCCAAAAATAGAATTTGTAATAAAAAACATTATTACTTTATAACGTACAAAAATTTTTAGTGCACAACTGTAACTTCTCCCCTGCTACATAAAGCAAAGAGAGGGGAATCCCCTGAAGGCACACATCCACCAACTCCCCATTACTCACAAACTCTGTCTGGACCTTGCCCACAGCCGTAACACACCTGGCCTGAGGACACCCCTCTTCCAGACCTCCGTCACTCTTCCGGGGGACCCTGGCCAACAGGAATTTTCTTTTAAACTTCAAGACACCGTAAATTAGGTAAGGGAGTCAGTCACCCCCAAACTACTCCAAGTATAACTCCTTCATCAATTGCCTTTAAAGGACCCCTCCTCCCCTCTATTCCTAAAACTGCCGCCGTGACAAGGCAATAACCCCAAACCATCAAAATATATAGGGCAGGTGGGACAACTTCTCTTACTCACCACCAGGCAGATTTTAAACCCACCATGTGATCTACCCCTTTTATACTAGCGTCTTCCCCCCTCCCCCGTGACTCCACCTTCCTACTTCTACCCCTCGTCTAGTCATGGGCCCTTCCCGTTACCCTCTGTCTGAACTCCCGGGGCCTTACTAGAAATGTTTTGATTTACTGTTACCAGTCGGAGGCGTGTCTAGACATAACCCAGCAATGTCAGCTCTGGTTGGATAGTTTCAAACAGTTAAGGGACACACCCTTAATAGGTAACACCCAGTTGGTCATTCAGTCATAAGCAGAACCAAGGCACAGTACACATAGCTATAAAAGTATGTGAACCAGAAATGACATTACATGGGCATTGCATGTATCGGCTAAAACAGACAGATCGCTGGTGGTGGCAAGTCTTCTTTAAATGTATAACCTGAGCATATGTTGGATTGTTGAATTAAACCAGTACTCATTGGGAAAGAAAACATCTGTTCCATCTAGGTGTTCCTAGATCTGTAATCCTGGCTTTGACGGCTTTCACTACACTTGGACTGATTATTGTGATCCGTCAATATAAAGGACCGTGCCAGGAGTTGTTGAAGCAGCTGGCTGAGATGTGTTCTGGCAGTGTGAAAGGTGTTCTGTGTAATCATCAGAGTCAATAGGCTTCTCATTAAACTTTTGTAGATGAATCAAACAAGTCACAATAGGTAATTTCAGGCCGGCAAAGTATTGTCTAACCATATATATAATAGTAATTATTTCAACCGCTAATGCTAGTGCTAATCGCATGCCTAATTTTTAGGTGCTACTTTCTTTGTATCTATTTGTTAATTAAGGTGCAATATGGACCCATGGCGAGAACACCATCAGGCCTTTTCCTGTCCAGTTAGTTTTCTTATATTCGCCAACTTCATAGCGTCAATGCTGTTTCCCTTTAACAGACTTGTATTGCTGATGTAGAGGAACCCATTGCCTGAAAACAAGTCATGTACAGGTAACTTCACAGTGATGGTCCAGCTTGTTATAGGAAACATTTTATTTTCTCAAGGTACAAAGCCTGCCCATTCTTTTATGTCCCCCTCTTGTTGTGATTTATAGGCTGCCAGCTGGTCTAGCAAGTGGGACTTTTTTTTTCTCTTTGCAGAGTCTTTGTTGGACGGGAATGGAGTAACCTGAGACTATTTGGCTTCTCATCCCACCTGCACGACTCCCCTTTTGTGTGACCTTCAGCTAATTAATTGGCCTCCTGTTGCTTTTCCTCCTTGTCTCCTTCCCTTTGTGTTTCCCTTCCGCTTTCCTATCTAATAAGCAGAATGATGGCTCACACATAATTCTCCATCCTAGAGAGGTCAGCTACTGGTCCCTGATTCCTGTTACTTATTGTTTATGTGCTGCCAGCACTTCTAGGAGTATGCTGTAAAGGCATTTTTAGCTTTCTGGTCAGAGTTACACACAAAAAGTTTCTTGGAAGTTCAGCACGTCTTTTTTTCTTAAGTCTTCACCATGCTATAAAGTTAACGTTTACGTTGCCCAGAACAGGATGCATAGACTGTATCACGTGTGCTGACCTGACAGCGATAAATAAAAGGGTTATCTAGTGCTACAAAAACATGGCCACTTTCTCCAATTTAGGTGTGGTTTGCACTTAAGCTCCATTTAAAGCATGCAAAAAGTTTGTATGTTCTCTCTGTGTTTGCGTGGGTTTTCTCTGGGTACTCCAGTTTCCTCCCACACCCAAAAACATACAGATAGGTGAAGTGCTGCGGAATCTGTGTGCGCTATACAAATAAAAAAAAAAAAAGCATTTACTTCAATGGAACTGAATTGCAAAACCCTTCCCAACCTGGAGACAAGAATGGTGCTGTCCCTGGAAGAAAGTGAGCAAGTTTTTGTAGCACTGGATAACCCCTTTAAAGATTGGTTGGTTTATTTAATTGTTAATACCGCCACATTCATGCTACCTGAACCACGGGCCATCGGTGTAACAGCCGCAGCACTTACTGTCCTGCCCTTGCTTTGTTGGAGCCTCTGCATGCTTCCCTTAGCGTGTTGTCCCAGCTCTCTGTTGTTCCTGCCATCTGCGGTTCCAGCCGCAAGTTCTGCCGTGTTCCTGCTGTCTGTGGTTCTCACCATGTGTTCTGCTGCCTTCTGCTGCCTGTGGTCCCAGCAGTGCGTCCTGCTGTGTTTCGGCCTGGCCACCTGTCTTCAGCTACCTGCCACGGTTAGCAAGCCTAGCCAGGGGTGGCGACCTGGGAGTCACCTGCCGCAGCAAGCCTATCCCGCCTTGTCCTTTAGACTCAACTGCCCGGTGCAGCTTACGCCATCGCCATCGCTAGCGGTGGTACAGTGGATCCACAACCCCAGTCATTTCAATTGGGGGTGTCTCTGGTGACTTTTGTCTGACCCTCTAGCCAAACAAGCAGAGATCTATCAATTAGGGTTGGTGGGCTGGAGACTGCCCAGATGATTTGTGGTTCAGGCAGCATGAAAGTGATGACAGGTTCCTTCGATTACATCCCTGTATTACAGAAGTATGGAGTCAGTAGTCATGGTACTGCCAGTACTGTACCTCTTTATGCCTTTGATTTAATACAAAGGCAGACAAAGAATTTTACTACTGCAATTTTACTAGCGCAACTACCGCAAGAATTTTACTACCGTCATACAGTGCTATGCCCACTGTTTAGCTCCTCCTGGTCATAGTCTTGATAAACTCGACTGATCACTATTATATGCGTCGACAGCGAACGGATAAGTGCCGAGGGGGCTGCGGGGGGCTGCCTGGGTGATCGCTAGATCGTCCGGGCAGTCCATAGCAGAGAGCAGCGGTTCAAAACATGTTGAAATACAAACAACTGCAACTTTCAGCCGACATCGTTCATGTTCGATTGTTGTCTTCTATTACATAAGACTATTATTGGCCTTAACAGCTGATAATCATTTTGTGTAATATATATAATATATATATTATAATATAAAATTTCCCGGATAACACTTTTAATTGAAATTGATTTCTTAAATGGTTCAAATAACATAAAAGTATCCACTATGATATCACATCCAAATGTCAGGACATACGCACAATAATTTGTTTCTTACATTAATTTTTGCTTCCAAAGATGCGCTATGTCTTATTTTCAGGGGAATGTCTTATTCTTCCATGAATTCACAATAAAAAAAATATATATATATATAATAATTTTTTTTTTTTTTACCCTTTGGATCAGATCATGTTTGCACAGGTCACTCCACATACCTCGAACTAGCAATTCCCCATAGAAAACCTCTCCTCCTCTGAACATTTTCTGTCACAAACAGGGGTGCCAGCAGAGAGCAGTGTGTCAGACTGGAAAGAAAACACCACTTCCTGCAGTACAAACAGCAGCTGATAAGTACAGGAAGACTTGAGATTTTCTACAGATCTACATAAATTTATGACATTAGTTGACTTCAAAGAAAAAAAAAACTTTTTCACCAGAGTACTTAAAGCGTAACTGTCATTTTAGGGCCATTTTTCTGAAAACAATAAATATCTACAGTACAAGCGATTTTAAGAAACTCTGTAATAGGTTTTATGTACTAAAAGAGTTTCCTTCTGGACTGAAAAAGCAATCTCCCAGCCTCCCCCCTCACATCAAATGAAGCAGGATTTCTGTCTCCATTATGTGGCTATGGAGAGGGGAGGGGCTGTTAGGAGTGACTGAGCACGGAGGATTTCTGCACAGCACAACACCCTGCAATCTTCTCTCAGTAAGTTCATAGATAAGCACTGACCTTTCTGACACCTGAATTTAGCGTTTTAGGTGCCCAGACAGTCTACAAACAGCTGACCTTCATGTCACCTCTTCCTGCTCCCTCATCTCCCTCAGCCCCTCCCCCCTCCATAAGGATACAATGGAGAGAGCAGAGCCCGCCTTCACTGGCTTCTCTGTAATTAAGACGTGTTTGCCTGATAATGTACAGATAAGTCGGGGGGGAGGCTGGGAGATTGCTTCTTGAGTACAGAAGGAGGCTTTTTTGGCTGATGAAACCTATTACAGAGTTTCTTAAAATCGCTTATACTACTGATTTCTGCAATAAAAAAAAACGTGACAGTTACGCTTTAAGACAAAATATAGACACACTACCTATATAAAATGGGACTAAATACAGACAATACAACCAGTATTTTGTGTCTGTATTTACAGACACATTTTCTGCATGCTTCACTACACCTGTGTCTTCAAGGCCTAAAACAAAAGTTTCTGTTCTGTCCCCCAAAGGCTAAGTTTCTTTTCTCTTTTAGGCCATACACTACTACATGTACAGTATTAAGTGGATTTTTGTTTACCATTATTGAATTGTCAAGTAAAGCGTTAATATTCAAGATGAGTGCAACTAGAGTATGCTTGTGTCTGATCATTCAGCATTTGAACATTTGTCGCTGAAGAAGTTGAATGTAGACATGTTTTCCCTGATATCCTAGGGCTATGTCCAACTTCTTCAGCCACCGATATTCAAATGCCGAATGATCAGACTAGAGCATGCTCCAGTTGCGCTCATCTCTAGTTAACATATAAAGTACCTGAGCTCTGTGAATCCTCATTTCCATAAAGCAGTCACATCCATAACCCCTTCCCCCCACACTGTCAGGCAGGTAACATGAGTCCTCGGGAGTGGAGCAGCATATGTGACCGCTCCTTGCGTGCTGTGTATTATTTTCTATGTGACCGAATTTTACCACAACTGCTTATTAAATGAATATATTGCATGCCTCTATTCGTTCCCGATCATTATATAAAAAATAAATTTCTTATACTTCGGTGCAGCACATAAAAAAAAAAATGGTTTCATTTGCTAAGTGCTGTAAAGGAAAAATTAAAAAAAAAACAAAACCCTGTGAGCATTTTGCTAATTTATGGGTTTTAATAAAACAAGAGCCTGCTGGACAAATTATATGCAAGGCACCGTCTAGGTAAAGCAAGTGCATGATATTTCAATGCAGTCACCTCTCTGGAAGGGAGCAATACAATAAGAGCCCAAGGGAGAGAAATTGAACGCTAAATAAAAGCCTGTATGTTCCATTACTGACTAGAACATCTGAATGCTAAGTATTCCTGGATGGACGGGAATGGTACATGTGGCAGAGCATTATTAAATGTTTAAGAGCGCATACAGTTTCTATGGAAACCTAGGCTTAAGGCAAGTATCAATAGATGCTGTGTAGTTGTCAAGGCCTCAAATGGCTGAAAATAATTGGATGGTAGACATTTTCCCCCCCCCAGATTCATCTAGGTTAGGATATCTTATCAGGATATTGTCATTTATATCTGCAGGCTGCAACAAAGCTTCCTCAATGCAGGGTTTAACAAAAAGAATAATCCTGGTTGCTTTGTATGTTATTGTACTGTACGGCTATATATATATATATATATATATATATATATATATATATATATATATATATAGTCCTTTCAATTCATTTTGATTATAATAATAAATAAATAAATTAAATTAAATAGATGGTCTGCTAATCCCAAAGATGTGCCCTATTACCAAAATGTACTGGTAGGGACTACTAGGGGAAGCTGGCTGCACATATGTTTATATTGTTAGAGGGGTATGAATATGTATGCAGTGATCACATTGAATGGTCCTTGACCTTTACATGGCTGGATGATGGTGCAGATAGGTCTGCAGCCCTTTATTTTAATCATTGTTGGCCGTGCATCCCCCCCGTTTACAATTTGAGATGTGCGGCCTACTGTCAATGATTTTTAAATCTGCACATAAGATCTGATAAGTCCAAAAACAAGAAAATTCTCATTCTCCAGCTGATCATGGACCAGTTATCAAAATTGTTTTCATGAACTTTAATCGGCGGGTGTGAAGGAGCCTCAAACCGATAAGTGGTGCAAGCATTGTCACTGGGCACTGCTGGCTCGGTTTAAAAGGGTGTTCCAAGTTTCGAGATTTTTACTATCCACCAGCTAAGGGATAACAAACTTGTGGTTAGTGGGTGTGACTGTTGCGATCTCCACCAATGAGGAAAACGCCATAGATAATGTATGAAGAGCTGGCTGTGAATGAGTTTTTCTCCATTCCAGTAATCGGTATGGGTCCCAACTGATCAGCTTGTTATTTCCTATCCTGTGGGTAGGGAAAAACTTTGTGCATTAGAAATACCTCTTTAAAAACTTCTGTCAGTAGGTTTCTGCTTTCATATATAAGGTTCACATAAACTAGTGACAGAAAAGCTGAACAGAATGATGTATCACTTACATTGTTCTGTGCAGCTGATCCAGAAATATCCTCCTGAATAACATGGACAATAAGTAGTCCTCTCCATTATGTGTGTGAGCCCAGTAGTCCTGGATATTCATGAGAAGCAGAAAACTCCGCCCACCAGCTGCTGATTGGCAGTTATATATCCATGCTGTGTATAGGGAGCCAACTGTCAATCAGCAGCTGGGAGGCGGGCTGCGTATTCTCTTGCATATTAGGAGAAAGGCTCAACAGAATAGTACAAGCGTAACACTGATCTGTTCCGCATTTCTGTCACTAGTTTATGCTGTAGTGTAAACCTAGTGACAGATTCCCGTGGTGTGAACAGCCTCTGGTTCACACCACTTTGAGTGCAGGGTGACCTCGTACAACCAACAGACTGCCACAATTTATCTAGGGGATGGTTCCCACTGCTCTTTAAAAAAGTTTCATCCTAAGATTCTATTGAGAAATGAGCTGTGGTGGCCGCCCATTTGACAGTCGAGGCTCTTTTTAGCCTATCACATACTGAAACTAACAGCACCAATTGCTGTTAAAAGGATGATGATGATGATGGAACATATGGGTCCCCTCTAAACAGCTTTCTTATGCAGCTGGGCACTTTGTGGCTCAGTTAGTCAAAATAGGGCCGCCATATACATGACTTCTATATTGTACTTTTTTATACAGTATGTTTCTGATGATATATGGCAAAGGTTTGACCTGTAAAACTGTAACAGAAAATCCTGGCTTTAGCCCCTCAGCAGGCACAGACCCCACTAGTTTATTGAGATTTGATAGATAGTATACTAAAACAGTAATGTTGCTGTGTATGAGAACAGATTTACTGCACAGATCTCTTTATTTTGCCCCTTTGTTAATAGAAAGGGAAGCCATGAGAGCAGCTTTTGCCCAGACAACACGTTGAGACAAGGGCACAGATTTCAACTGCGGTTCCCAAAGTTTCCGCTGTAGAGCAGAAGGTGCTGGGAGGCAAAGTTCACAGAAGCGTGAATCTTATAAGGCTTTGCATGACTGGATGCTAATAAGACAGCCTGAGATTCACATGTCCGTGTGCTAATATTCTCATTTTACCAAATGTGATGGATTTCCCCACTGAGAAATGGCATCTGACATCATGATGACTAAAACGCTGCCTGTCTTTATGGAAACCTAAGATGTCCCTTGAATGCCATTGACTGTATTTTGATCTCTCTACAATCAATGTAGAGAGGTTTTTGGAGCAGTATAATAAGAATAGGTAGACATTGGTCCAAAAAAACGCCTCTTAAAGAAGAGCACCCTTTTTATAAGGACCAGAGAGGCAAGTATTCCGCAATCAAATATATATTGGCTTCTTTGAGGATCATCTTAGGTCACATGATGAGGAATAACAGCAAGATCATTGTCAAACCATCACTGTAACCCCCACAGCCACTAAATTGAAGGGACTGGTGGTCACACATACATTTGTGTTGTTCCATTTCTTTCTATGGGGAAGACAGAAACAGGCAAGGACTATACTTGGCCATTTTCGGTTAGCCCCATAGACGTTGAATGGAGTTGCAGGGCATTTTGCTTTGAAGATGAGTGGAACCGGGTAGGGTACTATACATTACCAGGGTGGATCAGAACAGTAGACAGCCGGTATATCTGCAGAGACCTGCTGGGATCGAGCATGAGTAATCTTTTATGTTTTGCTGTCACATTCACTTCGTATACCGAGTAATATTATTGAGTTTGATGATCTGCTGACAGGTCCCCTTCAATTGGATTACTAAAATTCTTGTAAAGTGTTTTTTTAACTACTCCAGTTTGTCAGTGGGCATTCACATGGGAAAGGTGTGGTAAGCCGGTAATCCTAGGACGTTACCACACCTGCGTTATGCCAATTACTGTCTTTTTTAATTAGCTGCAATTCTTAAGCCAAGTAAATCTGGGCACACTCCACAGCTGTCTGCTTCCATAATATCACCTTGTAGGCCGCGCTTGAATTCTAAAAATCCAAAGTACGGGATCTTGTATGTAAAGCCTTTTTATACAGTAGATACGGTGTATATGATCTGTAATCATGATACAGATTGATATAGTTGGGTGACTCTTTATGTTAAAGGGGAATTCCAAGTTTTATATTATTAGAGATGAGTGAAACTAAAGTAAATTTGGGTTTGCGAAACTCTGAGCAGTCAACATTTGTCTGCCGGTGGCTGGAGAAGATGCAGTATCCATCTTCTCCAGCCACCTGGAGTCAAGTGCGAACCCAAACTTACTGTAGTTTCACTCCTCTATAATTTTTATTTTAAGATGTGTGCAGCCTGGCACTTAGCAAAAATGCTTGCCTTCCTCCTGCCTCAGCCATTGGCTAGAAGCACTGTGAAACTGGACTGGCAGCAGCATTAAGGATGGTAATTGTAGATGTTATGCATCGGACTGTGCAGCTTTTTAGAATAATACAACTCAGACTACTCCTTTAAGCACCCCAAAGCAAAGCAGCCAGGGAAACCCTTAATATAGCACTGGGTGCTTAACATAGAGGTCCCACCACCTGGGCACTTGTTGTAGTAGGTTGTCTGATGCCACATAGTTTGGATTTATGGACTTGTGGTAGGATAAAACTTAGCAGAAAAAAAAAGATACCTACCACCTGGTGTTCTGGTATGTGGTCCTAAATAAGCAGCACTTTCTGCTTTCCTGTTAACGTAGGATTCTGCTAGTTATTGTTGCAGTTTTGCAGTTCAGGAAGCATATACTGTAGGTAATAGGTAAACTATGCAGCCGATCTATATTAAGTAATCTTGACCTAAAACTGGCCATATATATATATAAAAAAAAAAAAAAGTTTTCAGATCAACTGGTGTCAGAAAGTCATACAGATCTGTAAATCACTTTTTATTTAAATATCTCAAGTCTTCCAATACTTATGAGCTGCTGTATGTCCTGCAGGAAGTGTTGCATTCTTTCCAGTCTGACACAGGGCTTTCGGCTGCCACCTCTGTCCATGACCAAAACGTAACTGTCCAGAGCAGGAGAGGTTTTCTATGGGGATTTACTACTGGACAGTTCCTTTCATCGACAAAGGTGGCAGCAGGGAGCACTGTGTCAGACTGGAAATACTATACCACTTCCTGTAAGGTATACAGCAGCTGATAAGTACCGGAGGACTTGAGATTTTTAAATAGAAAAAATGTATACATCTGTGAATATTTCTGACACCAGTTGATTTACAAACATTTTTTCCCTGAAGTACCCCTTTAAGGATTTCAGGCTGCCTTTTTCGAAGCGGTTGGTCTGTCAAGGCTGCCATTTTGTATGATAGCGCCATAATATATAATGACAATTAGGACAAAACTGATGATTGATCCCTGCCGTGATCTGTGGCCTTTTCTCAGCCGCCCTGATTAGATACAGATCTGGAATATGACTGAAATGACTTTTCATTCTACAGCACTGGCAATGGCTAAAAAAGTGCAACATGACATGTCAACTGTTTGACATCTGCCATCAATTGACAAAAATTGTCGCAAAAGGCGCCAGTTGACCTACAAAAAATGCTCTAAATTTTATGGAGAAGGTGAAAAGATGACAGGGGAATTAGCATACTGGGACATACTATGGTTGATGGCGATTTAAAAGGACAGACAAGTATAATTTATATATAGGTTTATTATATTTAAGTTTTTTTCTATTACAATGAACCTGACACACGGATGCTCCCCATAATTTAGGAAACCTGGTTTTACAGTACTGTCCTGTTGTCCTTAATTGTGATGGCTAGATCCTTTTAATGAGACGATTAGTCTTATGACATTTGTGCTAATTATGATGTATTCTTTTATTTAACGACCATTCATTTCCATGTCTGATAAAAGGTTCTGTGTAATGGCGCCGTCTTCGTGCCATTGCAAAATATGTTAAAACTATTTTTCTTTTTTTTCCCCCCAGATCTTGTCGGAACGAATTTCCAATTTGTGTATAGATAACTCCACCAACAAGGTAAACATTTCGAATTTCTAATGCCGACATGTTTGACAGCAATGTATATACTGTAGATTGTAGTGGCTCGCATCAGTCAGTGTCCCCAGTGACATATGCAAGCGCTTCAGTTTCATGGGAAGACAATTAATCTCCTTACAGCTTACCGTAAATTTAACAACTAATGGAGTGGTCCCTGTAATGGTTTAACGCCGCTGCCCTCTTCTGCGTAAAGCGCCATCAACTGGATTTGGTTGTAGGTGTCACCTTGTTCTGTGACGGGGAACTGAAATGATCAGATCCCTGTCAGTAAAAGAAAGATATTTAAATAGGTTCCTATGGACAACTCTTCTTCTGTAATAGACAATTCCATCCCTAGCAACATATAAGGTATCAACTGGAAGATGACATTGAGCGAAAGTCAGCAGCACATATGGCATATCCCTTGTGATTCACAGTTTGATCTTAGGATCGATCCTCAGATGCTTGGAGATAGATGTGAACACTAGTTATTACTAGAGATGTATGCTAGCATGCACTATTGCCACTAGTATGTAGATGTTTCCATTTTTTAAATCTTTATATCATTGGGTGGTACTTGTGTTAGTAAGTTTGTAACTCCTGCCAAGCATAGTTAATATTGTGTAGGACAGGGATAGGGAACCACTGGCCCTCCAGCTGTTGCAAAACTACAATTCCCATGATGCCTTGCTTTGACTGTCCAGGCTTGATAGGAATTGTTGTTTTGCAACATCTGGAGGTCCAAAGGTTCCCCATCCCTGCTGTAGTGTATTTCATCTGTATGGCAGACAGCATGTTCATACAAAAGAGGGAGGAAATAATTCAGTGCTTCTAGGGGCATTTTCATGTGAGATATAGCCCTCAATATGGAGCAGTTTTGCCTTTGTTCCATATTACATACGCTATTATGGGATGTCTATTTGTATTGCAATTTGCATGCAGCTCTATTGTGGATCTCGATATCGCTTGTGTCAGTACATCATCAATCATAAGCTTTTGTTTATCCTAGAAAATGAAATGACAAGGTTTTATATTCTGAAGGTCTTGTCTTACTAAGCTTCCTGGCACAGCACAAAACTAACATTATTGGTGTCTTTGTCTTCTAATCTCCTTATCTTCTCCCAAAGCCTCCTGTTAGTCTTATTCATGTGTGAAAATCCCATTACTACAACTCTTTGATGCTGTGGCCTTGTACCTGGAGATGAAATATGATATAATCCATTGTCATATCTTAAAGGAGCGTTCTGGTTCTGATAGATGACTTTTATGTCATGTTAATGAGGCATATGAAGAGCCACATCTGTAAGGGTTCAACTGCTGGGAACGACAGGGTCAGATCCAGGTGGATGGAGGCTTCTGGGGGAACAGTTTGCGGGTACTTGGCTGGTGACAGTGTCGCATAATGTGTGACTATGGTAGCTTTAGGTAATTCTCAGTGATTATCACTGGCTGCATTAGTTCTTAGCATTTGTCTTAAATCAACAGGATTCTTCAACAATCTAACTTTTATGGAAGTCAACCCAACTGACCCCCCAAGATGGCTGGTTAAAGGAGAAGTCTGGGGAGGGACATTTTTTTTTTTTAACTGTCGGGAGGATAAAAAATAACATGAAGTTACCTTTTCGGCTTCAGTGCTGGAGCACTGGTGCCTGCTGTCTGCTGCTCCAGTCCCGGGCCCTAGATGATCCTGGTCTGAGAGGGGACTTGGGACGCCCCAAGTCCCGAATCTACACCAGGAAGCGATCAGAGACTGGAGCAGCGGACTGCAGGCACCAGTGCTGAGTCGGGGAGGTAATTCTGTGGTGTGCACATAGCCCAATAGGGCCTTAAAGGCAGTACTGGCGGATGGGACATGTGAGCTAGGAAAACAGAGAAAGGAGCTCAGTAATAGAAAAGCCAATTATGCAACTTTTTACAAATGTGTTACATATTTAAACTCGTATATTGGTAGAGACAGGCTTTAGGATTACTCGTATGAATTGTTGCCTGGATTGTCTAAGAAACAGTGGAAGGAACTAGGGGGGGAGATTTATCAAACTGTAAAGTAGAATTGTCTCAGTTGCCCCTAGCTACCAATCAGATTCCACCTTTCATTTTTCAATGAAACTGTGAGGAATGAAAAGTGGAATCTGATTGGTAGCTAGGGGCAACTGAGCCAGTTCTACTTTACACCAGTTTGATAAATCTAGGTCTTTTGAGGCTCATGGCCAATTGTGGTTTATACCCTCAATGCAATCTGGTTCTGGAGACTAAGGGTACTATTACACAAAATGATTTTTCAACAATAAACTATCTCAAACAACCGCTATTGCGAACGACCTGAAATCGTTTGCCCAATTACATGGAAAGATGATTGCTACTTATGATCGATCTTGTGGTAGTCTTGTTGTCGCTATTGCGTTCGCCGCTACTGCAAATGACTGAATGACGTCTTATTCCATGCGAACGATCAGCGATAAAAATAGGTTCAAACTCTATCAAACGACTAACGATTTCTCGTTGGTCATTTAATCGTTGTCTGCTATTACACTTAACGATTAGCGGTCAAATCCGAACAATCTAGCGATTTTTCGAACGATAATCGTTTTGTGTAATAAGGCCCTAAGGGTGTTTTCTCTTTTTAAAGGGACTCGCCGCTAAACTTCAGTTATCAGTAGATTATACATCAGTAGAGTATACAACGCTGATTCTATATCTGCAATTTTTTTTATCTTTCTATGTTCTCGCATTCCTTTGCTATAAGCCACAAATGAAGAAGTCTATGTAGTCTTCTCCATTAGTAGTCCTCTCCATGCAGCAACATGCCCAGTTTGTAGGCTTACAACAGGGACATACAAAGGAGTAGAAAGCTACAAATTACAGATTTTGAATCTACATCCTTTTTCCCACTTACAAATGATTTTAGTTTAGGGTTTTGATGAGGGTGGATTGGAGGTGACAGAGTCCCTTTAAAATTAACTTGCCACCTGGAAATAGAGAACTGAAGTGCTGATAATTTTACATAGTTCTTGGGGAGAGTGCGGTGTGATAAAACGGTTTATATTGCAGTAAAGTACCAAAGAAGCATGGCCATGTAGTTTAGAGCTCTGATGTGCCTGGACCACACCTCTGAAACAAAAACGTTATATATATTTTTTTTTTTTGCACATGGCAATCACCACTAATATAAAAGTAATATGTGTAACCTTTCCCCAAGAACTATGTAACATTGTCATTAGAAATGAGCGAACCTCGAGCCTGCTCGAGTCCATCCAATCGTTCGGCATTTGATTAGTGGTGGCTGCTGAAGTTGGATAAAGCCCTAAGGTTGTCTGGAAAACCAGACCAATGACTATATCCATGATTTCCACATAGCCTTAAGGCTTTATCCAACTTCAGCAGCCACCGCTAATCAAATGCCGAACGATCAGGTTCGGATGGACTCGAGCATGCTCCAGGTTCGCTCATCTCTAATTGTCATCATTTTTGTACTCAAGTTTCAGGTAACAGGTTCACTTTAAGGTTCTCCCCTGAGACCTATACAACACAGCAATGCTAAAAAAAGAATTTTCTTTCAATGCTAGGAACCAATTGCAGTAGATGGAAGTGCTACATGAGTGTTCAGAAGGTGTCCACATAACAGAGCCTGAAGGACGCACTTATAATTTATATTGAGAAACTCTAGTGTTTTTTTTTTTTCCTTCACAGGAGTAGCTATTTAATTCCTTC
Source organism: Dendropsophus ebraccatus (assembly GCF_027789765.1). NCBI lineage: Eukaryota > Metazoa > Chordata > Amphibia > Anura > Hylidae > Dendropsophus > Dendropsophus ebraccatus. The sequence goes on along the minus strand of NC_091455.1, from coordinate 180,215,926 downwards.
ACACACCAAGCTGTACATGTCTGCAGAGATCATACACAGATGCAGTCATCCTTCAACTCCTACTTTAGTATGCCCTAACATTGATTTATACATACAGTATACTATACACAAGCTAGTGCACTGACACATTAACATAAGCTAGTACATTATGAATCAAAGAATAACAATATGTGCATAAATAAATCGCTCCTAATCAGGTTTCTATCTTGTAGAAGAATAAAGAATTGATCAGGTTAAAAAAAAAACAAACATAAAAACTTTGAGATGGCACATAAAAATAAATGTACATATATTTAGTAGCCTTAAATAAATTATATTTATGTATGGTGGTTGGTAAATGGGAAATACTGCTCAGTCTGAACCGAGCGTGCGGTGACGGAGGAATAGGCTGCAGCCCTAATGCCTCAAAAACATGGATACATCCTTAGCAATCCCTAGGGCTGGATCCAACTTCTGGTAATCATGTCTAGTGCCCAGTTGCCTCTCTGTAGAGAGAGACAATGAAGGGGCTGTGGTGCTGAAGCAACACTCAGGTCAGACCCACACAGATGATAAAGCTGGAATGCCATAGCAAAGTCATTTTAGTAATTGTAAACTGTCCTTTCTCTCCATCTCCACTTCAGTGTTTGCCATGTACAGTGGTACCTTGTTTTAAGAGTAATTTGGTTTAAGAGCATTGTTTTGGTTTAAGAGCATTGTTTTGGTTTAAGAGCTCCCTGTGCTGGATGGGAGCGCGAGTGGGGGAGGGGCACGGTCTGCATAGCAGGGTCTACAGCACTATACTCTTACCCAGGAAGTAGGGCTGGGCGGTATACCGTCAAAATACCGATACCGTCTCTGGCGTTGGTTAACCGACCGGCGGCCGCATGCTCTGCTCCCCTCTGTTAATCTTCCTGAGGAGGAAGACTGGAGATGTGACAGGCTGCGCACAGGCGTGCTGTGTGCTCAGCACTGCTGCTGCTTCCGGGCGGCTCTGGAAGCTGCACGGTGTGCCCTGCCTCCCCTCTCCCGTACATAAAGTGGCTGCAGGGGTCAGGTATGGGTCAGCACATCCTCCCCCCACCAGGCACCGCACTCTGTCCCGCACAGGAATCCTCCTCGCCTCCTTATCTTTTGGCAGTGCTGGAAGCAGCCGTGTGTGACTATCTATCTATCTATCTATCTCCAGTGAGCCAGTCTCACTTTACACCATGTTTGATAAATCTCCCCCACAGTATATAGATAGATATAGCAAAAAATATAGGCAGCACAATAAACGAACTGTGGGTGCCAGCAGACAAATCCCAGACCTTGGATCAAGTCATATAACAATATAACATATTGATATATGATCATATAACAATGTGCAGCAAACTTCACAAGTAATATACAATGTTTTGGCATCTCCTATGCCATTTTCAAGTGCCACTTGAAAATGGTGTAGGAGATGCCAAAATATTGTGTATTACTTGTGAAGTTTGCTGCACATTGTTATATGGAGTAAATCCACGTTTGTATTACCATCGGAAAATGGGGTTTTCAAAAGGGGTGTGGCTTTTAAAAGGGGCGTGTCATGATTATCGTTCAATTTATCGTTACCGCGGCTACATGTACGATAAACCACAATATTGATTTAGGCCATTATCGCCCAGCCCTACCAGGAAGTCTCCCTCACCTTCCAAATCATAGCAAATCCACTTGAGGCTGGGGCTCACATCAGGGGACAGGACTGTGGAGGTAATCTCTCCATAGCTGTAACCCGCCTCTTCCTGGTCAGAGAGTGCTGCTATACTATGCCCACATCTGCCCTGCCCATTCCTCCTTGCCCCCTGCAGTCTCTGTCCTTCCTTGTGTTTCCTATCCTCTCCATTCCTGTACTGTAATAATATAATACAGTATAATATCACATATTCTGCTGTTTCTGAATGTTTGTTTCATCTGTTTTACATGTTGTTCAGAATAATAAATCATTATCTCTGGGGTGCAGAACCAATTGTCTGCATTTCTATGATTTCTTATGGGAAAATTTGCTTTGGTTTAAGAGTGGATTTGGATTACAAGCACGGTCCCGGAACGAATTATGCTCAAAATCCAAGGCACCACTGTATTACCGTATTTTTTCCCTGCAAACAATTCTTCTAGGGAATAATACCAGCCTAATATAGCGTGAGATGGAGAGTGCCACAGATTCCATGAGAAAGAACACCCTGTGCATCCATGTCACATTGGGGCACGTGTATGAAAAATAAACTTGGCTACCTCAGTATTATTACCTTTTGCACCATTTTCAGATTAATATGAATAATTCCCTTGAGATTCTCGCCTAGGGCAAAACTTCTAATTATCTTGAGGTTAGAGTGTTAGACGGGCCGAAGGATTATACGCAATTGAATATCACTTCTTTTACATGGTAAATTTAAAATCAAGTCTGGTTAGAGCCGCTGGTTTCTAGGCCAAACAGGACTGTGTTTTATTAGAATGGTGATACTTCCTTTGATTTGATTTGTTTGGTTTGGGTCTGATCTGAGGAATATTCATTCTGTTCATTTACACATGATGGTTTATCACTTACAGTATTATTAGTTTGTAAGAAACATAGAAGATTGTCAGCAGAAAAAGACCTCCTGGCCCATCTAGTCCACTCTATCTTATTATCTTAGGATAGATATATGTTTATACCAGTCAGGTTTACATTCAGTCACTGTAGATTTACCAACCACATCTGCTGGAAGGTTGTTCCAAGCATCTACTACTATTTCCGTAAAATATTTTCTTATTTTGCCTTTCATCTTTCCCCCAAATGATATCAGTTTTAAAACATACTTATGACCTACCTACAAAAAAGCTGAACAGTCTTTGATCAACGGGGTTCCGACAGCCCGCATTTCCGCTGATCAGCTGATTCTGCACTACACAGTGAACAGGGCTGAAAGTAGTTCTCTGTTTAATGTGCAGTGGTCAGACTGTTACTGCAGCCCAGCTATCATTCACTTGAACAGGAGTCAAGCTGCAGATACAGGTTGCCACTGTTACACAGTAAACGGGAGCCAGGTGTCAGAACCCCACTTATCAGTATGTTTTGCCTGGGAAAACCCCTTTAAGTCTTTACTGAAGTTTTATGCTGAAGACTTGTCACCATTTTTGCAGGCTGTCTTTGGACCTGGATTTAGTATTCCAGATGTGGTCTCACTAGAGCTCTATACAGCAGGATCACAATCTCCTTCATCTTACTGGTTATACCTCTAGCTATACAGCCAAGTATTTGACTTGTGTACTATACCACCTGGCTGCACTGGGGACTTATTTTGAGGCTGTCAGAAATCACTACCCCTTAATCCTTCCTTCTCTTCCGAAGTCTTTACTAACACAGAACTGCCAATATGATAATTAAGTTCATTATTTTACATTTGGCAACATTAAACTGCAGTTTCCATTGTTTTTACCACTTACAGTATCTAGTAAAGCTAAATTATTTTAGATATTTCAAGGCAAATATCTTTACCTATATATTACATTTAAGACCAGAAAAATTATAAATGTGGGGGAGTCATCCAGAACGTTCACGTACATGGTGGGGTGCAGAGAAATAGCTGTCGGATAAACAATCAGCTGATAGTTATGAAAAACATATGGCAGCTTTAAGGCCTATCAAGCTGAAATCAGAAACCGCTCATGTCATCACAACATGTCATTGCAACATCAGAAATTTGTATTGGCGGTAGGGATGGTCTGAACCCGCCGAGGGTCGGGTTCGGCTGAACCCGAATGCTCGGCATCGGATTACCGCTGTCTGCCCGCTCCGTGCAGCGGGCGGGTACAGCGGGAGGACCGCCTGGAAAACTGGGATACATATGGCTATGGCTGTATCCCAGTTTTCCAGGCGTTTCTCCTGCTGGATCCGCCCACTGCACGGAGCGGGCAGACAGCGGTAATCATTGCGGATGGTTCGGGTTCGTACGAACTCCGTACAAACTCGGTTCGGACCATCCCTAATTGGCGGGCATCCTGATGCTGAGACCCCTGCTGATTGATAGAAGGAAGGGGCAGTAGTGCCGTGCCTCTTCATCTCCACTCTAAACTGCTATGACAAGCAGTCTGTGTCATTATCATGGAAGTCTATGGGACTTCTGGTAATTCCTTATACCGAGAGACCCATCTACTTCTGTTATAACCGTGCATTGCTCACGGTAGCTCTTTAGAGCAGAGATGATGCTACTGAGCACTTCTGCCCCTTCATTCTAGGGATCAGTGGGGGTCTCAGCATCCAGACTTCCATCGATACAAACTTCTGACAATTTGCTATGACGTGTCTGAAGTTTGTTACAATGATAGTTACACGTTAACCTTCCCTTTTCTCCATCGCTTGGAGTTCTGAACGGTAAATGGGGAATGTTGAATACTGACTAATTTTTATAAGGGTGACTATCACTAAAGTGTTATTCCCTACATGAGTTATGCCCTACAGTGTATCCTTACCATTCTTACACCGTGCTCTCTGCTGCAACCTCTGTGTGTGTAATTAAGTAACTTACAAACTTGTATGACTTTTTGATACCTTTTTGGATTTGAATTTTTTTTTCTTCTGGGGTACCCATTTTAATTAGAAATGATTTTTTACTGTTCTACACATTTATGTGGTGTAATAGAATGAAAGGAGAAAACAAGGGCACCTAGAGGTTTGGTATGGGCCTAGTGATTGGAGCATTATGTGATGGACCAGCATAAGCTAAGCTATAAAAGCACCAATTACTCAAAGTACGACAAGTGTTCCAATATTTTTCAGTTTTCAGAATTATCATTAAACATGTGGACAGATTGCATGATCCGATTAGATTCTTCTTCTTAATGCAGAGAAACATCATTTTAATCGGAACAGCAGCACGCCCATTGCCCCACTTATGTGGAGAGAATACTAATTTGCACAGAAAAGTTCAAAAATAGAAAATAAAAAAAAATTTAAAACTTTTTTTTTTTACATTTTTTTTTAACCCACTATCATTTTGTTACTAGTCTCACCAGTTATTGGGAATAGTGCCTGTTATCACCTATATGAGTTTAAATATCTATGTATTTATGCTTAGCTTGGGGCTAAATGGGGCTTAAAGCAAATCTTCAGAAGCCGGCAGCTGTCACTCCGACAAGACATTCTACTCTTCAGGCCTTGCAGCTCTCTTTTCCCGATTTTGTCAGCGAGTTGGTCATGATTTCTCACATATTCTGCTTGCCTTCTTCTGAAATGTGGAATGTATATGAATAAGTCACAAGCTGTGACTGACATCCCTCTATTCGAGCCCTTTATACTGTTTGTCCTGGAGTGATGCTGGGGGTGACAAGTATGACAAACTCCTGCTTGCTAGGTTGAATGTGCATCATTTTCACATGGCTCCGGGAAATGTCTAGCAGGAATGTATCCAAAATACCTGGAGTGTTCATTTATCTTGTTACCCTTTTTTATCACTAAAGTTGCCCACAACTTTTACTCATTTTTTTGTAGTTTTTGTGTCCCCGCCTTCCTTTTAGTTCTTGGGCCTTTACTCAGGAAGAAGTGTAACTTGGGGGTAGGTTACAGCTGAACTTCACTTATGACACACAATATCATTACATCTCGTCTGGTTTCTTAGAAGTGTCAAGCCGAGACAGAAATTGTGCTTTAAATGAATGTTCACTATTTTTTAACACCATATGATTTTTAGGTTCCACACTCTATATTAACATATCTGAACGTATAGTGGACAGAACATATTTCAGATACAAATCTCAAAGGCCCCTTCATAGGTATACAATTAAAGGGGATTTCCAGGAAAAAAAAATTGATGGCCTTTCTTTAAGAAGACATCATATCAAAATTTTACATTGTAAGGCAGAGCTACTTTAACCAGCTGTGCAGGAACACAGAAAAACTTAAAATATGGAGAAACATTACTATGTTTTGTTCCATTTTTTCCCCCAGCACATTACAGTTCAAAAGGAAGCTTGAAAAGTACGGTCCCTAGTTGGGAGAAGTATATGCTAAGCATGTTCACTGTCCTTGCGACTTGAGACAGACCACTCAGGCCATGCCCGATCAAAACTTTTGATATAGGATATAGCCTTTTTTTTTTTTTTTTTTTAATAACATCACACTTTAAAATTCCGATATCTAGAAGGGAAAGAAAAATCCAGATGTAAAGTTTTGGCTATATCACCTAGCACATAGCTTCAGCACATTTTTTGACACTTAAAACATCTCAATATACTCATTAATGTCGCAAGCATGTGGTTTGTTAAAAAATCTGCACCTTCTCCTCAACGTACACTCCACTCACCTGATGGCGGACAGGGAAGTGTGGCAAGGCAGGCAGGAGGCATGGAATTCAATCATGATTTAGCTCTGCTAATGGTCCGTTTACACGGAGCACTAATTTGCCTAATAAATCGTTTATCGATTTTTAAACAACAATTAGATTTTTTATAACGATCAGCATTTAGACGAAGAGATAAATTGTTTAAAAAATAGTTTTTGCAATCATTTTAAGATTGCTTAAGTCCATGTCACACATTAGGATGAATCTGTGAAAGACTGTGTAGACAAAGTGATCTGCGTTTTTTTTTTTTTTTTTTGGCGAACGAGCAACAACGATTTGAGAACATGTTGAAAGACCACGATGAGCGATTTCTCGCTCATCGCTTGATCGTTTGCTGTGTTTACGATAGCCGATTATCGTTTAAAAGCGATCATTATTGCGAAAATTCGAACGATAATTGCTCCGTGTAAATGTAACTTAAAGGGGAACTCCAGGTAGAGGTTACAAAAAATGAAACTTCTGCAGAAGCATAAAGCGTTACTTACCTATCTATTCCATTTTTGAAACTACCAAAAATCCATTTGTTTTGGGGGGTTTTGTTCTGTTTTGTGTTTCTGCACTTCCTGGTTTATCAGTTGTACACAGTACTACAGGTTCCAGAATGCAATGCTTTCCCTCAGTTGTTCATCACAGTCCTCCACCCTGCCTATTCCCCGCCCAAAGCTGTTGCAGAACATCTAGGCCCTGTTCACACATTGCAGTTTCATTGTGTTACGGAATTATTTCAAGTAATTTATGATTTCATTGTGTTACCACCCACACAGCACGCTGTATTCTCTACCTGTAACACAGCACACTGTATTCTCTACCTGTAACACCACACAGCACACTGTATTCTCTACCTGTAACACCACACAGCACGCTGTATTCTCTACCTGTAACACCACACAGCACACTGTATTCTCTACCTGTAACACCACACAGCACGCTGTATTCTCTACCTGTAACACCACACTGTATTCTCTACCTGTAACACCACACAGCACGCTGTACTCTCTACCTGTAACACCACACAGCACGCTGTATTCTCTACCTGTAACACCACACAGCACGCTGTATTCTCTACCTGTAACACCACACAGCACGCTGTATTCTCTACCTGTAACACCACACAGCACACAGTTACTACCTGTAACACCACACAGCACGCTGTATTCTCTACCTGTAACACCACACAGCACGCTGTATTCTCTACCTGTAACACCACACAGCACGCTGTATTCTCTACCTGTAACACCACACAGCACGCTGTACTCTCTACCTGTAATGCTCATATTGGAATAAAGTAAAGAACTTTTAGATTTTTTTTTTTTTCTTTCCATTTCCACGCACATATTATGATCAAGCATCTGTTATCTTTGAAGTTGAGCCCCACAATAAGGCTCTGATCCTCTCTGCCGTTTAGCATCATTTACTTGTGCTGCATCATTTTTGTGAATACGCTGCAGTACTGCAATGACACTCCAACATGTGTGAACATAGCCCTAATTTCACTGCACACTTCTGCACAATTAGAGAAATCAGTGCAACACCTGCTTCTGGCCAGTTAGGGTCCATTTACACGGAAAGATTATCTGACAGATTATCTGCCAAAGATTTGAAGCCAAAACCAGAAACAGACTGTAAACAGAGATCAGGTCATAAAGGAAAGCCTGAGATTTCTCCTCTTTTCAAATCCATTCCTGGCTTTGGCTTCAAATCTTTGGCAGATAATCTGTCAAATAATCTGTCAGATAATCTTTCTATGTAAATGACCCTTCAGAAATGGTAAATCACTCAGGGGATTGGGGGATCCAGCCAAGCCTCCTGTGACATCAGATCCTGCCCCCTGTCTGCATCACCAGCCTGTGCTCAGCAAACACACACAATGTGAGACAGAGGCATGGAAGATTTGTCTCCTAAGGGGGAGAGCAGAAGGAGCAAGAGACAATTTGGATTTGCGCAGGGGCCATTTTTTTTTCTCTTCCTGGATTTCTATCAGCTACCAGTGTGGCAGAACCGTACAGATACGGTAATACATTGTATAGACACATATATTTATCCTTTAATGTACTTTAAATAGAAAACAAGTTTTTCTTATCCGGAGTACCCCTTTAACAGGCAAAAATGTACACCTACTCCACGCCTCTTAGTAAATCCGTCAGGTTGCTTGGGGGTGATGCTTTATTTATGTCCCCCTCCTTTGTGAACAAGTATTTTGGACCATTTTTTGAGCTGTAAATAGCTAAAAAACTGCCATGGTTTTTTTTTTTTGTTTGCCTTGACGTCATTTACAACTCGAAAAATTGTCCAAATTACTGTGTAGGGACATAGTTTTAGGATGGGTTCATACACTGTTTTTGGAAAACCTCACTTATAGCTTTGGTTTAGAAGACTACATAAAGTGGATCCAGCTAGAAGGAGAAGTCATTTTCTATTTATTTTCAATCCACTATAGGCTTTGGTGAAGAGTTAACGGTGACAGATGGCTGTTAGTGACACTTCCGGGAGTTCACTATGGCATCATAGGCCTTGTGTAACCTGTCCATAGCAATGATTCTTACCACAGCTTTCGCAATTCCAGAGCTGGAAACTGAGCTGTGATTGGTTGCACTTTATATATATCATTTTCTAATTTTCACACTTTCCTGTAGTTCAAGACTAACTGCAGTAGTCGGCCCATAATTGTCAATGGAAAATTGAAAACTGTTTGTGAACAGAATGCAATTTTTTCATGTTTCTAGTATTTTTTGATTGTGGAAAAACTATATTCATATATGTAATTAAATCTAAGATAAATTATAAAAAATATAAGTTTTAATTAATGTATTTTTTTTTTCTTTTTGTAGTCATATGGGGAGAGTGTGACATGTGCTGGGAGAGCTTTGAGGAACGCAGTAAGAATTCAGTCTCCTGCTCTCATCAGGGATCGCATGTATCTTACTTGCATTTGTCGGTAAGTTACCTGTTGCTGAAACATATTATTACAGATTACACATCTCAAAATTGCACATGTGCCGTAACGTAAGTATGTGTTATATGTGTGACTTGTATACAGACATATGATAAAAATACCAAAATTAAATACTCTGGACAGCTTTGCACTGAATAATATATATATATATATATATATATATATATATATATAAAAAATTATTTACTTGTTTACTGAATGTAAAACAATTGACCCTTCTGGATAGTATTAATCAAAAATTAGCTGTGTATTTCATATAGCTTTAAAAAATATGCCCAATAACTGTCTGTTTCTTATACGTTTCTGTCCCATCGCCCGCCGCCCCCAGTCAACTCTAGTGATAGCCGGAGGAAGAGAAGGACACAAGAGTGGAGAGTTTGTAGAGAATACATGGAAAGCAGGACACACAGGCCATCTAAGATGGGGGACTCTACAGAGTAGGAGAGGCTTTCTATGGGAAACCCCCATAGAAAAACCTCTTCTGCTCTGGACAGGTTCTTTCTTGGCCAGAGATGTCAGCAGAGAGCAGTGTGTCCGACTGAAAATAAAACAAAATTCCCTGTAGCACATACAGCAGCTGATAAGTACTGGAATACTTGAGATTTTTTAATAGAAGTAAATTACAAACCTATATCACTTTCTGACACTAGTTTATAAGAAAAAGATTTTCGCTGGACAACCCCTTTAATTTCAGACAAAAATTATTTGTACATCAGAATGGACAGTAGTTTTATTTTTAAATCCATAAATTTATTCTTTTTACTGTAAAATTTCCAGACCTTCGGATAAGTTTATATTAAAATTACATGTTAAAATAAATGACTATTTATGTTATCAAATTTTTTGAATTCACGTTTTGGATTTTTTTTTTTTTCCTTTCAGAAAAAGTTGTGTTGGATCGGAGCTGGTGGATTGGCTCATGCAGAACTGCCAATTCGTTCAGTGTAGATACACAGCGGCTGGAATCTGGCAAATCCTGCTTAAACTGGGAATCCTGCTTTCAGGTCTGTTTAACTGCAAACGTTTCTGTTTATAGAGATCACATAATCCGTATGCAAGATGATAGACAGTGCATGCAGTTTTTTTTTTTTTTTTTTTTTTACTTCTGAAAACGTTCCAGCTGTCCTAAAGAATTACTGAGATGAAAATAATTTTATGGATAACCGTGTTACGTCTGTTCCTGGATTGAAAGGTAGCGGTGCATGAAGGGAGAGGAATGTCCTAGCTGACAGCATGTAGCATTACCTCCATTTGGTACACGTGCATGCCTCTTTATTATACAGCTGCCGCATTCATCAGAGGTGTTATTTTTGCGGCTAATCCTTTATTGGACATGTTTCCACTCGTGCTAGGCTTAAAACATATTTGTTTTCATATAACACACAGAAAAGAGTATGTTAGTTCTACCTAGTGTATGATTAACATTATTACTCCCAACAATTTTAGCTCACAATATTATAAAAAAGTTATAGAATTTTAAAGGCAACCTGTCAGGGAGATCTAGGCTCCCAATACAAGCTGTTATTAAGCACAGTAATAGGCGAAATATGATTCCCTTAAAAATTTGCAGCCTTTATATCACGCACGGCAGTGCACGGGGAGCACATCATAAGGGTGTGGAGCCAGAATAAGGACCCATTATTTTCTATGGCCCCCATACACATATCTATAGGTGATCTATGCCGGGAAAAAAATAGGCAAGCCATTATATGGCCCATATTTGTAGTTCACCTATTAAATTAACGGGTCCAATGCAGATGCTCCTCCTTTGTCTGGTCCATAGTTGCAGACTATAAATTTGTGAATTGGGCCGAAGTAAACAGGCTATGTTTACACAGCGTTTTTTGAGCTCCATTTAAAATTACGTCCGTCATTTTGAGTCTAAATGCGGCTGTTGGTATATTATTCTAGTTTGGGGTCACTAATTGGACTTAATTTAAAAATCCATAGAATTTAATAGTAAAACTGGAGAAAGAACGGTAAAAAAACTAAAACTGTGTGTGAACAACTAATAAAAAACGTCCGCTGTTTGCAAAAGACGTCTGAAAATAATGATATATATATATATATATATATATATATAAAAGAAATAACTGGTTGCTGAACGGCACTGTGCGGCACAAAGGCTCAGGTGGGTGCACAATCTCTGGTCGCCAGACCCAGGCTCCCAATTCAACAGAGAAGGATATGAAGAGACGGCACTCCGGATTTAAAGTGAAAAACAAAAGTGGTTTATTCACCCATCAAAGTTGCGACGTTTCAATCTACTCAATGAGATCTTTCTCAAGCAGTGGTACAATAGTGCAAATGGCGGGTATATAACAAGGGAGACACTCCCATCAATCAACCCCCAATCAGTGACATCATACTATTTTGCATATATAAACAATTTCAAAACATAAGAAAATGCAGTGTAATACAGTGAACTGTCAACATAACCCAAATAAATATCAGTACACATGTGCTTAAATACGGCTGATCATCGATAGTGTAAAGTCCAAAAAATATAAAACAAATTCGAATCCAGTTCATCCGTGGTTAATAGAGGTAGGCCGTCACTCACCCCAGACTCTAGCAATCAGCTGTTCACTCTCCCGGATCCATGCTTGAAGTATGTTTGCAAACAATTGCACAGAGCATGCGCGAGGTAAACGCAATCAAACTGGGTCAGTTAAGGTGGCGTCATCAGAATCAGACAGCATCGGAAGACCGCACATGCGCCCCAGGTCCACTAGGCTGCACGGGTGCCATATTGGAAAAGGTAAAATTCGCCCTTACATCAGTATGCATCCACGGGCTATAGAACCATAATCCATGGCAGTTGGTGCACCATCAGGCTGTCAGGGATGAGTAACCTTTGCCCATCTTCACAGGATCTATGCAGTTTGTCTCGCTGATGTGCCCCGCACCTACACGGTGTCGCTCAGGGCTCAGCTAAACTGGTCGACTCCCGGCCTATTAACCAGCATAGCACAGCCTATCGGGCTGGGGTCTTCCAACATCTGCAATTGACCCTGTTGACTACATTCTCGATCCCTTTTAGCCTGTTACAAAGCGCATACCTGCACCACCCATGATGGCTTTGTGGTTCCGATGCGGTACCGATGTGTCATCTTCTTAATGCGCCTCCATAGGTCTTTCCCATAAAAAAATCTAAGAAGTTAAAACTAGGCGGTGAGTATGTCAGACCCCGCTCCATCAACCGATATCTATAGAAAGAAAAGAAAAAGGACATTAACACATATTACCTCGATTACAGCCTAAATAATAATAACAAAGTGACCAAAGCTGAAAATTGTATATACATATAACTTTGCAAATTAATCACAAACCTATTACCCAGGATGTAGGCGGGCGTATCTCTGGAGGGTTAGGGCACGGATTACATAAAGGCCCTCAAAGAAAAATCCATATTTAACCCATACAGGTGTAACGAATTAAGTTTGTCTATCCATTGAGCCTCACATTTTTTGAGCATTTTCTGTCTATCACCTCCCCTACGTGGAGGAGGGATATGGTCCACAATACAAAACTTCATTTGTTGAACAGTATGGTTACAATTTTTGAAATGTCGGGGTACAGGTAGTTCACACTTTTCTGTCCTAATGGGGGATTTATGATTATTCAATCTCATTCTACATTTGGTCGTGGTCTCTCCAACATATATCATAGGACAAGGGCACTGCAATACATAAACCACATGGTCAGACTTGCAAGTCATGTGGAATTTCAATTTGTAACGTTTCTGTGTAATGGGGTGTGTAAAAGTATCCCCCTTTATCATCATCTCACAATTCTCACATCTCCTGCACGGGTAGCTACCTGGTTTCATAGAAGAGGCTAAGTCCAATTTTTTAGGGGAACAGTCAGCACGCACAAGTCTGTCACGAAACGATGGAACTCTTTTATATGAAAAGAGAGGGGGAGATCTAAGCAATGGTATCTCAGGATAGTACCTTGCAAGAATGCCCCAATGTTTCCTGATAATACTGGCAACATTGGGGCTGTGTTCATAGTACACAGAGACAAATGGTATTCCATCCATTTTTATCATTTTTTTGTTTTTATCATGTCCAGTCACAGTTCCTTTTACTTTGTCAACACTCCTTTTAACCAACTTATTGGGGTACCCCCTCTCCGTGAATTTGTCACCCATCTCGCCCAAACGTTTCTCATACAATATGGGGTCATTGACTATGCGTTTAACACGTAATAACTGGCTATAGGGGAGTGATTCAACCATCTTCCTTGGGTGTAAACTATCATACCTTAATAGGTTGTTTTTGTCAGTGGGTTTAAGATAAATGTCAGACTTCAGTCTCCCATTCTGTACGTAGACCCACGTGTCCAAGAACTGCACACCCACATCTGAACTGGTCATGGTGAACTTTGTCTCTGTCACTCTGATTAAGGAAAGAAAAGAAACCTTCCAATTCCTCTTGTGTCCCCTTCCATATGAGAAAGATGTCGTCTATGTATCTCCACCACCCCAGAACCTGATTGAAGTGGCGGGACATATAGACGACAGTCTCCTCAGTCAGCCATGACAATATTCGCATACGTGGGGGCCATATTGGTCCCCATCGCCGTACCTCAATTGAACATAGAACTTGTCCTCAAATAGGAAGTAATTACAAGTTAACCGGATTTCCAGCAAGTCAACCAAAAACTCTCTACATTCCATAGTGTATGGAGAATCTGTCAAAACCTTTTTCACACTATTTAGTCCACGCTCATGGTCAATACATGTGTATAGGCTATTGACATCAAATGATGCCAGAATGACCCCCTCTGGAACCTCCAACTGTTTAATTCGCTGTAAAAAATCAGATGTGTCACGTATATAGGATTTGGCACTTACCGCATACTGTCTGAGGACCTTATCGACAAGGACCGCTGCTGGATTAAAAATGGAGTCTGTACCCGACACAATGGGCCTACCAGGGGGATTGTCCAAAGACTTATGGGAGAGTGAACAGCTGATTGCTAGAGTCTGGGGTGAGTGACGGCCTGCCTCCATTAACCACGGATGAACTGGATTCGAATTTGTTTTATATTTTTTTGACTTTACACTACCGGGATCGATGATCAGCCGTATTTTAGCACATGTGATATTTATTTGGGTTATGTTGACAGTTCACTGTATTACACTGCATTTTCTTATGTTTTGAAATTGTTTATATATGCAAAATAGTATGATGTCACTGATTGGGGGTTGATTGATGGGAGTGTCTCCCTTATTATATACCCGCCATTTGCACTATTGTATCACTGCTTGAGAAAGATCTCATTGAGTAGATCGAGACGTCGCAACTTTGATGGGTGAATAGACCACTTTTGTTTTTCACTTTAAATCCGGAGTGCCGTCTCTTCATATCTTTCTCTCTCTCTCTCTCTCTCTATCTATCTATCTATCTATCTATATATATATATATATATATATATATATATATATAATTATTTTTTTTTTATAGCACTAGCAGGCTGTAGTTAAGAATTATAATAAATATGTTGAATTGATCTGCCTAATGTATATGTGGGCCTCTTGATTCTCCCCCAGCAGGTGTAGGGGAAGTAAAGTATCTGGTAAATGAAAATCTCAACCTTTTGTCTTTTGAAGGAATGAGCATCCGCCATAGGTATCTGCAAATGATTTTCTTTCTTATCCTTATTAAAAACACACAAATGCTTGGCCCCATATGGTAGAATTAGGATGAATAGCTGATACCTGAATAAATGTTTGACAGCATTTTACAGTGTAGTGCCTTCCTTCACATATGTTCAGTCCTTTCCACCCCTCTTTATTCCGATTCAGCATAGTATATAAAATGCTGGGATGGAAATGATGACAAAGCTGATCACATAGTTTTGTATAGGATCAGTTTTGTGTCCTGTGACATCAGTTGTACGGTCCGATTTCTTCCTATACCAAATTGGACAGAAATTTTTCTGGCCTAATATTGTCAGTTGTGTCTAGTTTAGACCTTGCTGTTTGTTAAATTGCATAGAGCATCTATAATATTGTAAAATTTTCGGTCACATTGAGCACGTCTAATGACTAAAGATGAGCGAACCGGGTTCGGGTTCGAGTCGATCTGAACCCGAACGTTCGGTATTTGATTAGCTGGGGCTGCTGAACTTGGATAAAGCTCTGAGGTTGTCTGGAAAACATGGATACAGCCAATGACTATATCCATGTTTTCCACATAGCCTTAGAGCTTTATCCAAGTTCACTAGCCACCGCTAATCAAATGCCGAAAGTTCGGGTTCGGATCGACTCGAGCATGCTCCAGGTTCGCTCATCTCTACTAATGACTCAAATTTTTGAATGATTAAATCGTCCTTGCCTTTTCTCCAAAAAATAAAATAAATTTCACCCACCTTTGTGCCAGATTGGCTTCCATTATTGTTGCAATTATCCTAAACTAGCTTTACATTAGAGATTTTAGACGTTCATTGTCTAAAAGACTTCTTCATGGTCAGTTTGGTTGACAATAATTGGTTTGAGTCTTGATCTTTGCCCTTTGGGCCTCCATATGGTATCAGAAGCATGTGGAGATACAGTATAGACCCCATGTCCCTCTACTAGTGCCCTGTTACATCTCTGTACGAAATGGAGCCATAATATAGCCTGGAGCCCTAAGACTGAGTTTTATAGATGCAGATCTTAATGCTCCGGTACACAAGCCCCAGGAGCTCCATTTTCCAAATATTCCGCCAGATATTTCTATTTAGTTGTTTCCTACAGGTCTCTGCAGTACTTCACAGCAATGACATTTTACAATATTAAAGTAATCTCACTTATAGAATGTGCTAAGCTGGCAGACCAAAGCCCGGTGTTTACATTCTTTAAACTCCTATTTCCATGAAGACAGATAAAGGTTCCTCGCGGTAATGTGCTTTTTCCCCCGCTCTCTATGATAAGAATATGATTTTTTATTATTTGGCTAATCCTTTTTTTATCTATTTCTTTAAAAATATTCTCTGGTGGAGCTGATTTATGTCACAAGTGTGGAGAAAAAAATATCAATATGTGTATGGTAAAAAATCATAGGCATGTAAGTAACGGTATTGTTCACATTAGTACAAACTCCCTTTAGGGTGCCTTCACACATACCGACTCGCAGCAAAAAACTCGCTGCGAGTTTCTGCTACGAGCCAAGGTCCTGGAAGGCCCCTATCACTACATACAAGCAGTGGTCTGAAAGACCGCTGCATGTATGTAATGCAGCCGCCCCCTTAACCCCTTCGGCTCCCGCACTGGTCCCCCACCGCTGTCTCCATACATTACCTGGCTCTGGCTGCACGGGGTCCCGGGGTCCTGCTCTGCCGTCCAGCCAATCAGTGGCTGCGGCTGGGCAACACACTGATTGGCTGGGCGGCAGAGCAAGACGCCGTGCAGCCAGAGCCAGGTGATGTATGGAGACAGCGGTGCGGGACCAGTGCGGGAGCCGAAGGGGTTAAGGGGGCGGCTGCATTACATACACGCAGCGGTCTTTCAGACCACTGCTTGTATGTAGTGATAGGGACCTTCCAGGACCTCGGCTCGTAGCAGAAACTTGCGAGTTTTTTGCTGCGAGTCGGTATGTGTGAAGGCACCCTTAAAGTACAGATAAAGTTCAAGAATCAGTGAGTTTCGAAAACAATGGTGCTAATAAATATGTCATGGATTTAAAGTAAAAAGTGTTTAAAACATGTATTTAAAAAAAAAATATTAATTGTTTGCCGCGATCAGTAGCAAGGTAGATGTAATACCAGGGTGCCGACCCATTTTCATGGCAGCCCTCAGCTTCTCTGCCACTATAGATCTTCTGATACAGCCTGTCTTCGACAGGCTGTACCAATTGAGCGCCGATTCCATAGATCAGGGGTGTCAAACTCACCTTACTTGGCTTTGGCTGCCCAGGCATGATGGAAATTGTAGTTTTGCACCAGCTGGAGATTTGACACCTGTAGCATAGATCAGTGTAATGCATGTGCATTGCATTGAGTTATATGAGCAATGAAATAGTTGAAATAAATCAACGTGTAAATAGATACCCTTCTCCAAATAATAATTCGCAGCATTCATTGCGTGCCGGCAAAACCATATCCACACACGTTGTCCAATAGTTGCCCGATGTTGCTGTGTAACTTCGGCCAGTTATTAATCACTGGCTGCAACATGTTCCCGCCCCCCTCCCCCCTCCTCTGTGGAAGCTATTAGCATGGACGGGCAGTAGGACAAAGAGAAGAGCTGGAGAGCAGAAGAAATAGAACCTTTACTGCTCTCTGGATAACCTTAAATTATTTTTGATTACATCACATAGGCAAATATGCAAAAAGTGAGCCCTTACAAGCTCCAGATGTGGAAAAGTAAGACTTTTATGGGTCAGAACATTGCAATGCACAGATTTTATTTTTTATTTTTGGTAAAACAAAACATATATATAGTTGGTATTTTTGGAAATATACTGACCTGTAGCATAGAATTAGCATGTCAGTTTTGCCATGCAATGAAAAAATAAATTTATCCTACAAATATTTTGTTTTTGTCTGACTTCATAATAATACATAATTTTTCAAAAGGGTGCCAGTAAAAATTACAACTTGCACCCCAAACAATAAGCCCTAATATAACTTAAAGGGGAACTATCAGCAGGTCCTATCAGACAAATCCTACCTGCTAACAGCTCCCTATTGTGCATGGGGCACTGAGCATGAATGTATGTCTGTTACTTTAATCCTCTGCACCATTCCTGTACAGTTGTTAATGGAATTGAGTCTGTTTTTTCTCAGAAAGTGGTAGATTGCTACCTCACGGGGAGGGTTTTTACCACAAACCTCATTGACTACTTTGTTTTACCTCAGCAGCTGATATGTAGTGTTCCTAAGAGAACCCTTTATCCACAACCTGTGGCCTTCTATGGAGTGTTTAAAGCAGCGGGACTGGAGTGTGTTGATCTTAAGGGAGGCAGTGACCTGTCCTCTAATGAAATTACTAGCAAGTACTGCACTGAGTATAATAGTCCCTGTCTTGATATGGAGATCTGAGTCCAATATGCATCAGAATACCAGAATCAAAGAATATAAGAATATAAATCGTACATTATAAAAACATATGATGTTAATTAGACGTGACCTTATACATGACATTAAATCTACTATTTTTTTTTTCTTATTTCCATACAGTGGATAAACAGCATTGCTTCCAGGACAGCTTTGTGTTCTACCAGTTTTCCTCCGATGAGTGTGCTGATGCTGTCTGTGAATTTGGAAGAGACAAAGGCTGGCAGATGGGAGTTCGACTCTTAAAACAGCTTGCACCACTTGCTCCACTGACCTCGAATATCTGTGATGTGTAAGTTTGTGTTCCATATCACAACTCTGCCAAAAATTTAAGCTGACTAGTCAAGGACTTGCTAAGAGTACAGCACATTACAGCGCAGACTGTGGAAAAAAAAAAGAAAAAAAGAGTTTTATCTGAAGTGGTTTTACATTTTCTAGTTCACACGTAATTTCTACACGTAATGATAGGTTAGCATGAAAATATAACATGAGCTTTGTAAATCATTGTGCCCTAATAGATACTGGCACTGAGAACCCCATACAGGCTGCATCTAACACCAGTTTTGCCAATGTAGATGGCTGTAGACAATGACTATAGTGGCTCTTATATACCTACCCAAGTTTTTATCTTGTTTGTGGTACCCTTTTAAAAACAGAAATGTCATCTTTTGCCTGGAGTGGGGATGGTCCGAACCCTCCGAGGTTCGGGTTCGTATGAACCCGAACGCTCGGCAGCAGATTCCCGCTGTCTGCCCGCTCCGTGGAGCGGGCGGATACAGCGGGAGGACCGCCTGGAAAACTGGGATACAGCCTATGGCTATGGCTGTATCCCAGTTTTCCAGGCGGTCCTCCCGCTGGATCCGCCCGCTGCAAGTAATGATTAAACTCCGGGACAAATCCACTCTTAAACCAAAGCAAATTTTCCCATAAGAAATTACTGATATGCAGACAATTGGTTCCACACCCCAAAAATTTTGATTTTATATTCTGAATAACATGTAAAACAGATGAAACAAACAAGGAGAAACAGCTGAATATGTGATATAAGTTACTGTACAGTATAACAATCAGCATGTGGAGTATACTGTATAGTAAGGGCATAAACCTAAAAAAAACAGCAGCAGTTTGTAGATACAGGATGGAACTGCAGATCCCCATAATGCAGAAGCGTAGTACAACAGGCTAGAATAGAGAATCAGGGCTGCTGTCAGAGGTCTGTGTGGTCACATGTCAGCAATGGGGAAGGGGCGTGTGTTCATCATGGACAAATCAGGACTGACAGAGACTCCAAGAAGAGAGGGGTTACAGCTATGGAGAAATTACCTCCACAGTCCTGTCCCCTAATGCAAGCCCCAGCCTGAAGTGGATCTGCTATGATTTTGAAGGTGAGGGAGACTTCATGGGTCAGAGTACAGGGCTGTAGACCCCACTATGGAGACAATGCCCCTCCCCCACTTGCCTTCCCGCCCAGTACAGGGAGCTCTTAAACCAAGTCACAATTTTGAAAAACTGTGGTATGTATGTATATATATATATATATATATATATATTATGTATATGGCGACTGGGCGTATAAGATGACCCCCAAGTTTTCCAGTTAAAATATTGTTTGGGATATACTCGCCATATAAGACTACCCCTCTTCCAACGCACAACAAATAAAAATTAATAAAAAAACATCAGACAGCAGCAAGATCTCTTTTTTCCCATACTCTGAACGCCAGCAGCTTGCTCTGACGTTCATTCGGTCGCCATTTAGAGTGGGGATGCAGCTTTTTTAGCTCCCCCTTCATATGCGGCGAACGCATATTCTCCAGTCCGGTTCCGAAGTTTTTCAGCACCCGTCCTATAAGACGACATCCAGCGTATAAGACGACCCCTGACTTTTGAGGACATTTTCCTGGGTTAAAAAGTAGTCTTACACGCAGGAAAATACTGTATATTTCAATCTGCTCTGCTCCTCTTCTGTATAACATGGTGCCCTGCATTTTCAGTGTCATAGATTCCCTTTAAGGGCCAGTTCACACTGAGTAAACACGGCGTAATTCAGCGGCAGACCTCTCCCGCCGTGCTCAGTGTGCTGCTGTAAGTGAATGAGAGGGTGCACGCCCTTCCGCTGCCGCCACTTTCCGCTCTTAGAAGTAACATGTTACTGCTTTGAGCGGAGAGGAGAGGGAGCGGTTGAGCACGCACCCTCTAAATCACTTACAGCAGCACACTGAGCACGGCGGGATTCCACGGCGGAATTACACAGTGTTTACTCAGTGTGAACTGGCCCTAAGGTAGTGACACTAGTGTAGTGCTACAAACTTAGAGCACTGAACAAAGCATGTTATTTGTTACAAGTGTTTGGTTAGTAAAAGCTGATGCTTTAGGAAGATGGCAGGCATTTTGAGTTCCACCAAGTTTTTCCACCCTAAGCAACTGAATCCCGAAGAGGCAATACAAGGACAGTAGTTCTGCCGTTTGTTGGGCAGCCTTTAGCTATAACAGTGATGAATATATTTTCTGATCTCAGAGGAGGTGTCAGTGTCTTGTCATTTCCCCTTCTTCTTGCACTCTGTAAGCCCAGGAACAGCCATGCCTTACAGTGCCATTTGGCATAGTTGTGTCAGTGATATCATTGGGCTGAGCATGGGTGTCGATCTATGTGAGGAATGAAATGTTCTTTCTATTTGGTGCGAACTGATGAAGGAAATGAATTAGCATTAAGTAAGAGCTTTTCATCACCACACAATCCACTCCCTTTTAGACCATCGCCGTAATAAATTCAGCCGTTCTGACAAATGAATCTGTAAATATAAAAGCATGTAAACCGAGGCCGGATATAGCGGCACTAAAGTGTCTGCAGTAGATCACATTAACGTCACAGACGTGAGTGCATTAAATTGACTGTCTAGATGTTATTTGGCTCATGTAGAGAAGCCGCATTGAAAACTAAATGAGATTCCTCTGTAAGGAGCAAGCTGTTAGCTTTCTGTCTGATGAAAGGCTCATTACATATACATAACAATTTGGGTATCTAATATGAGGGAAGAAAAGTACCTAAATAAGAAGACAGGTTGCCTAAATGATGATATCGGAAGCCCTGACTTCCTGAAGGACATAAATCTGTCTAGCGGCAATTTATGGAACCTTCAGCCTGTACTTGTCTCTCCGCTCGGAGTAATATACATCTTGTGTTTGTTTTTAAACATAACATGGCCATATGGTATGTACACAACTGACAGGTGCATGTGTGCGGTGCCTGGGATGAGATCATATGGGTTACTAACATCATTTGCCTGATATATTTGCTTTCAGTTTGCTTTATGTTGCACGTATTGACCTCAGGACATAAACCAGACCTTTAGTGTTTGGTTGTGTATACAGTATGTTAATACTTATTTCTTCTATCCTACTTGGCACCATTACTATTATTTACAAAAGTAATGACAACAGGTTTAGGGCTGTGGATTTCAGATATGACTGAGAGCAATTAGATTATTTATTCCTTACAGTATGCTGTGGCGAACCATAGTGTGGGCAACTTGGGTGGCCGCCCAAGGCTCCTGGGGGCCCATGGACATTCAAATCACCCACATCTGATCATAAACTGCTGGATGTCAAGTGGCACTGGCTCAGCTGGGGATTAGAAGGATCCTTACAGGGGGCCAGTTACTATAAGTGGACCACACAAGGGGGCCAACTACTATAAGGAAACTACACATGGAGCCATCTACTATAGGTAGACAGCACAGAGGGGGCCATCTACTATATTGAATATGCAAAAAAAAAAAGTCTAAGAAAAAATTGAAAGAGGATGTACCACTAGGTACATCCTCTTTAATTTAACACACCGATAAATCGGCATCGTCATGGGGAAGCTGATGCCGCGGTCCGTTTTACCCGTGTACGGCGCCGTTCTATTCAGCGGTACCGGGCCGTGCTGAAGCATCAGAGGTCGGCCGGCTCGCCCTCAATGGGAGGGAATTCCCTCCCCCTCTATCAGATATCCCTCCGGGAAGGACTCAGCCAAGGGGTGGCTCTTGCAGTGAAATTTGCTATTTTGAGACTGCACAAAGGGCACCATCTACTATATTGGGACCGCACAGAGGGCACCATCTACTATATGGAAATGGCAAAGAGGGGGCCACTTTATTCGGTGGACAGCCCTGGAGGCCATGGTGCATTTAATTCACCACTGACAGTATGTAACTGTTTAATGTAAAGCTGACCATACACAATGGATTATAGTTGTTTAAAGTTGCCACTTTCAGATGAAGCAGCTGACCAACAGAGAGAATGATTGGACTTGCTGGATTTTAATCTTTGGTCCTCTGGTAAGGTGCCAGCAAATATGTCTTTCAGCGGCCCTTTTCCCTCTATACCATTGTTACCGTGTTCTAGCTGTTCGGCTGATTGTTGGAACTTTTACCCGTGCCAAATATTGGCTTAATGGTTGTCGATAATCAGCCCATGTAAAATGACCTTTACAGATTGTGGCAAATGGGTAATCTTGTTGTTTGCAGTCCTGAAGGTATATTACCGATTGAACGCTACTGACCAGACAGTGAAGTGAGAGTAGTTTGTTCTATTTGTTTATAATGCATACACCATACTGTTTGTTATTGAAACAAAAGGTTGGAATTCCTTGGTTGGTCTTCAGATTTATTTTTGTTCTTCTGTATAAAATGACTGTGTATTCTTCTTTATAAAAGTAAATCACAAGTAAGGTATATACTGGAGTGGAAAGTTGCCCTCCTGGTACCAGGATTTGTGGGTAGCACTAGGTTATGTCATGTGCGACCCAGTCATCTAGGACATGTGCCCCACTACCTCCTGCCATGTCCGGGCAAAATCTGCTCATCTGCTTTCGATTCCCACCTCCCGAGTATGCAGATTCTCTCATCTTTAACTGCTTTACTGTATAAGTAACAGTACATTTTTACCCCCAGACAACATGATTTTAGGGTGAAAATAAAACAAAAAAAATGTAAAAATAAGATCTACCCTAAATATAGATAGGCTTTAGCCCTTTTTATGGAGAAAGAAAAACTATATAAGAAAAAACATGGTAGCATTATAAAGACATTCCTGTTGTCCTGACTGACTTTTACATTTCTGTATATTATATTCCCCATAAAACATATTTAAGAATTTGAGTAGTGTTCTTTTCATTTTTTTTATTATTTTTTTTTTTTATATAAAAATATACTCTTACAATATCTTGAGCCAATTGCAAAGGAACAGGTATGAGACATCAAGGTGACTTGTATATCTGTGGTTAGCTCTTAGTGTGATTAGATGGTCACCTTGCTAGATATGGCGGCACAGCTTAGAGTACATTGCTAATGATTATCTTTTATATGGCACCAGCATATTCTCCAGCACTATAAGCAGATGCTACACTGTGGCCCCGTCTATGGAAAGCCATTCTGTAAGAGCAGCTTCAGTGACCTTGATCCGTCCATAGATTTCATAGGTTGCCATTCATTTAAATGGGTTTTGCCTTTGTATTCCCTCCATGCAGGGGAAGTTTCTGGCTAACTGAGGCCGCACAATCAGCTATATGTCTGGACTCCCCTGCTTCTTGCTGGAAAACCAGTCCTGTTCAAATGAAACAGATTTTTGCATAGAGAAAACAGTAGCCTATAGACGAACCACAACTCTCACAAGTTTATTGCAGTCCCTGTCTTATCATCTTCCTCTTCCCTGTAGGTCTGCTGATAAGTTAGAGAATGGATCTGATGCAAACAACAGAATCCTGCAAATCCAAGCACTGGCTCGTCTCACCTCTGCAGTAAGTGAATGTTATCGGTTACATCTTATCTCTTACATTGTATGTGCAATAGTAATATCTCATAGAAATCAGAGTTCAGACTGCGACTATGGACATTGTCAATGTTTTCTTTGTCTACGTTTTGTTGTGATATAAGTGGTTGTAGTTTTAGGGTATAAACCCACACACCGTATATGCAGCGTATTTACTACTGCGATGCGCAGCAAATACGCAGCAGATTAGATCTAAATAACTGAACACAGCATCAAATCTTCACCATCACATCTGCTGCGTATTTGCTGCGTATACGGTGTGTGGGTTTATACCCTTATGGCATATGTTCTCTTCTACATCCAGGTACATGCACCTTCAGCAGAACTGGACATAAATTATTTTTACTTTATCATATTGGGTGTTTTATATAGTCTTTTTTTTCTTTTTTGTTATTTTCTACATGTGAATGGGAATTTGAAATAACATTTACCTGTATTGTGCAGTGAATTACAGTAGCTTTCTTCCATCCAGAAAGAAGCAAACTACCTCTCTAGTGCCACCTATTGGAGGTACCTAAACTAATTCAATATCCAACATATTATTGCGCATTCCAAAATAAAATATTAGCCACATTAGAAACCCATATGAAGACAGCTGTTTTGGGTTGAGAATAGCTTACAAATACAAAAATACAATATACTGTATGCGCAGAAGGATGGAACACAATACAATAAATATCAAATGTATACTCTTTAACACAAAAGAATAACATATAGATAAAGTTGGAAATCCTGCATTATACACCACTATTTGCGCTACAATAGCATTCCAGTATGGCTACGCATTAGAGGTTGTGGGGAAGAATGGGAAGAAATAGACACAGTTGTTTCCGGGTACCTCTTCTAGAAGGAAGGAAACTCTAGTGCCACCTATTGGAGGCAGTTAGCTTTACAGGTTAGGGTGTGTTTACACAGAGATTTATCTGACAGATTTTTGAAGCCAAAGTCAGGAATGGATTTGAAAAGAGGAGAAATCTGTTTATAGTCTGTTCCTGGTTTTGGCTTAAAAAATCTGTCAGATAATCTGTCTGTAGAGTTATTAGCCAAGGCAGAAGCCTATTTATAGACTGCAGTGTCAGGGTTCCTCTCTCTCTTTTCCTCTAGCTGTATTGTTTTTTTTCTGCGGACAATCTTTCCATTTGTGTATGTTTCTTCTTATGGAGCTGAAAGCCTACATACACAGTTGGGTTCCTTGAGTAACAACACCCCCTCCCCAAAGCTACATATATTGAATATATTGTACTGTAATTTGTTGCACAAAAAAACTGCAAGAGATCTATTATACCTAAATGTATCTGTATGGTTTGAGTGCAGTACATGCTGTCCCTGGTTAAAGTGAATGGGGAGGAGGGGTACAAAATATAAATGCATGGCAAATGCTTATTTTGGTCATAGAGAGAGCATTTGTTCTCCCCAGACTTATATTCTGTGTTACTACACACTGGCTTGTTAGCGAGCATCTTCCATATGGCTCCAGGCTACCCAGGTCCACGCCAAGTAAATGTCTAGGATTCAGTGGGAAAGACCTGTATTACAGACTGTGACTCGGAACATGACACATCTCTGATCTTTTCTGCTTGACTCATCTCAAATGCCAGTGTCTGACTTCAGGGGCTGGCAAAGAAACCTGAATGTGTTAAAGGGGCCTCCGACTGGCTACTAACATGGAAGTTATACTGTGCTGATGCTACTATTTGGCTTACACTGGCACCACAGTACAAATAGGTGCATGGCCACACTGTGTACTATGTAGTCCAAGGGTCTACTGTACTCACTGCTACTTGAACCATAGGTATAGGTCACGAGTAGGGTTGCTTTTATAAAGGAGCAGGAAATACATATTAAAAAAAAAACTTGTGGTACTTGCTTTTGTGTTTCTATGAAGAATACTATTTATTACCATCATCATCAATATAAAAAAAAAATCCTGGGATTACATTAGTCTTATGGCTGTGGCTGCAGCAATCAACTAGATGTACATAATTTTATTACTACAGGAATGACAGAGAAATTGTAATTTTTTTACTTCTCACTATTTGGCAGTTTTTTTTTGTTTTGTTTTTTAAATCTCTTGGCCGACCACTTTTAAATTACTGATGTGTTGTATACAGTTAAAGCTGGGTAGGACTTTCTTGTAAATGATGCTACATAAGCCTGCATTAGGAGCACACACCCTATGTGGATTCCAGCACTGTCCTAAATCCGGCTTATACATGGACCAGAGACTTTCCCCCACCCACCAGTGAGTAAATGACAGATGTCTGTGTCATTGAGGATAAAAAGCAGAAAGTCGCTGTAACATATAGTGCCATCTGTATACAGACACTGAAGCCCAAAGTATGTAGTTTCTAGGACAATATGAACTACTGTACTGATTTCATTTAAAACCAATGGGAGGTTTTACTGTGTATATCAACATACATGTCAAATTATATTCTGCACAACAGAAGCTAAACGTTTAGTGATTTCATTCATAGGCCTTTATTGCATTTCTTTAAAAGCAGAAGCAGGTCAGGAGTCCATATATTTACATTCGCTTCCCTCCCATATTTACTGCAAAACTTGTTTGGCTTTGCCTTTGCCAGATTTGAACGGCCACACCTTGGTTTGTTTAAGGTCCTTTCCCAGTTTGCTGCCAGGGTTTTCACTGTTGTTGACACAGGCAGCATTCTATTTGCTAGTGAAATGAGCGTTCATGTGTCACTTGTTGGGAGTGTGTAAATCCAGAGCACGGCCCGAGGAGACAGTAATGTCTACAGATCATTAGAACGCTCATTTACAGAGATCATTATAATAATATCCCCACATGGCGGTATCCAGAGACATTTGTTATGCCTTGTAAGACTTCACTTATATCTGTGATGGATAGAAAGAGCAATTGTCATAACACAGCCAGCCAGCCTTGTGAATCTATCCGCTTACAATAATTGGTCACAAATGAGTAGCTAGCTGACAAAACTGATCATATTAAACCAGAGAACATATCCTGCCTTGGCCAATGGAGATACGCCAGAACAATCCCATTGACTCCTGCACTGATAATTCTGTAATGGTTTTGAAGATAATCCCAATCAATATGCCCTTATTAACATGCTGGTTAACCATCAAAAGAAGCCATTTTCTACCCAAAATACACTCAATCAAAAAAAGTATTTTTTTCAGCACAAGCATTAAAACGTATTTCAGGTGTGGTTCACGTCATCTTGCTTTCTGGTCTGTTGGGTTCTGGTGTTTTTGACTGCAAAAATACATGTTTTGTGCTTAAGGGTCTGTCCACACATACAGATTCGCAGCGTAAATCTCTGAACGACCACTGCATGTATGTACAGTAATTCTGCCGCCCCTTAACCCCTTCGGCTCCCGCCCTGCTGTGTCTGTATATACATTACCTGTCCTCACTGCACGGGGTCCCGCTGTCTTGCTCTCCTGCCCGGCAAATCAGTGTTTTGCCCAGCCGCAGCCACTGATTGGCTGGGCGGGAGAGCAGGACAGCGGGACCCCGTGCACCGAGGACAGGTAATGTATATACAGACACAGAGGGGCGGGAGCTGAAGGGGTAAGGGGCCGGCAGAATTACATACACACAGCGGTCATTCAGACAGCTGCGAGTATGTAGTGAAAGGGACCTGACAGACTCGCAGCGAGGTTTATGTGTGGACAGACTCTTAAGGGATTTTCTAGCTAAAACTGATTGATTATTTATTCAGAAGATGTGCCATCAATTGCCAATCAGTTGTTCAGTGACTGCACTACACAGTGAACAGGGTCAGAGGCAGTTAGCTCCTGCCACCAGGTGGTGGAGCTGCATAACCGCACCTTAGGGTGCCTTTACACACAGATATTTAGCTGACAGATTTTTGAAGCCAAAGCCAGGGAAGGATTTGAAGAGAGGAAGAGATCTCAGTCTTTCCTTTATGACCTGTTCACAGTTTATAGATTGTTCCTGGCTTTGGCTTCAAAAATCTGTCAGATAAATCTTTCTGTGTAAGGGCACCATTTGCCTCTGCTTATTGGGATCCGAGCTGCGGTAACCAGGCCACAGCTCTCCTGAGCAGCTGATAGGTAGATGTGCCAGGTGTCTGCATTCTGATCATTTTGCCCAGAAAACCCCTTTTGAAGAAACATTTTTAACACCATTTTTATTTACATATGCAAGCAGTTTCTTTTGAGTTCAGCGTTGGACTAGGGTTAGTATTACATGGGCAGTGTGCTGATATAGAAGAAAAACTGCTAACAATGTTAAATACCTGTGATATAGGGGTCAGTCATAGGTCCAGATATATCATCTCTTTGCCAGCGTCTGCGCACCATGCCATCACTGGATCAGGAGCCCGTCAGGGGAACATGAGTGCTGATGCTGCACTGCGGGGAGCACAGGGATGGGTAAATACTACAATTTTATTATTTTCAAACCACCCCCTGTCCCCCCCCCCCTAGATTTTTCACTAGTGCCCAGAATACCCCTTTAGATTCTGCTTCTCTCAAACACACACACAGTCTACTGCAGCCATAGCACACTGAAGAAAAACATGCAATCTTCTCCCAGAGAGAAAACACCACATTGAGGACAGAGGTTACTGCTACACTACTTATTATCTTCTCTATATTACACAAGATATATTCATATTACACTGCTGCTCATATACAATCATACAGCATCCAGGAAGAGAAGAGCACAGATTCCCCCTACAATAGACTCTTCAAGCTTCGAAGCAAACTTCCAAAGTGGGCCCCATCTTTTCAGTCCTGGAAAAGCTGAATACCGCCACAGACTGTATTTGTTTGCCAGGGCCAGGGCTGTGGAGTTGGAGTTGGAGATAGCTCCACCTCCAGCTTTAAAAAAAAAAAATCTTTCAAAATTTAATTAAATTTAGTTTACATATAAATTTTATAAATGTTCCTTAACAATCTCTTTTATGTTATACACATCTAATTTATAAAAAAACAGAAATACATTTAGTTAGAAAGGGTGAAGCATTTCCTCCATGTATCAGTAATAAAGAACTGGTCGGGCCCTAGGGCAGCATCAAACTTTTGCCGCTGTGGCGAATCAAACACCAAGCATTTGGGTTCGGAGAATGTTGCCAAACTCAAACAGTTTGACAGGTTCGTTCAACACTATTTATAAGGCTTTAATTTTTAGCTATGGATGAGAGTCATTGACATATTGGAGGTCGTCATTGTTCCTTCTTGAAACCTTGATGATCTTCTTCCAGCCTGATGGTGTTAAATATTCAGTGCACGGCTTATATGCGTCCCGTAATTGTTTAGTCTTTCCTTGTCCTGGATTCTGTAATTAAAGTCTGAGTTCTCTATTCTGTTTTAATTTTGCCTTCGATTACTATTGTGTCATTGAATATGCATCAGTGCATTTTATTAATTTGTCCCTACGATATCTAGAAGGTAGTAGGCATTACTACTAACAAGCTCCTTTAGTTGCAGAGATACAATGTATCTTCTGCTGGTGTAAGAGAAGCTTTGCTTAGACTCTTTATTAGCGGCTAAATTAGAAACAGTTAATGTTATTTAGATAAGTGTCATTGTAAGTATATACGGATAGACTTTGTGATTACCTGTGTGTCCGCAACTACATTATCCTCCAATAATTACACAGTCAAATGGCTTCCTATTAAGTACTGCTGTCTGCAGGTGATTTCTGGTTTTGGAAGGTAATCAGATGTTTTGCAACATAAAGAATGAATCTTGTAAAAAGTGCTATTTTATCCAGGGATTATTCAGGTTTAGGCTAGATTCACACTGGACATATCCGCTACAGATTTCACACTGCGAGTTTGCAGCGAAATTTGCTGCTGATACCTCTCCTGTCACTTCCAATGTGATTACATACTCTCTTTGGGATTGTCATCCCGCTGTGAGTATGTAAGTTCTGGCCCCATTAATCCCCTGCCCCTGGGATGATACATTACTTGTTCCACGATCCAGCCACATCTGAGACTCCTGGCTTCCGGAGGTCCCGCACAGCCAATCAGTGCACGGCCCTACTGTGCACTGATTGGAGCAAAATTGCAACACATAACCTGAGGACAGGGGTGATGCTGTTCTTGCAAGCAAGTAGGCCTTAACTCTGTGGCTGTAGTGGCTGACCTCCTGGTGCAGTCTGGCAATGGCAGGCTCTACCAATGGAATACTGATGGAAAAGATCAGTGTTATGTATTATGTTGATCTATATAAGCAATAGAATGTTTATAAAATGCTTCTGGGTGGGGGGAGGGGGTAAACAGCATAAGAGATATGTTGTTCACTATCCTGAGAAGCCTTATTATTGTTATTATTGTTATTATTATCATTGTTATTATTATTATGGTTATTGCATCTTTTATATGTGCAATTTAAAATTTTACATACTTCTGCAAAGCTGAGTTTACATAGAATGCACTTTTTCTCCTGTGCAATGCTGCCCTCTAGTGTTCAGTAAACAGAACAATTAAGACATGCTTGATGGATCGCTTAAAGCAGGGATTGAGAACCCTCGGCCCTCCAGCTGTTGCCAAACTACAATTCCCATCATGCCTGGACAGATAAAGCTTAGACTTTGGCTGTTCAGGCATGATGTGTTCAACCCTGGCTTAAAGGAATATAGCACATACTGCTGTCCAAAATCTCACAGTACTTCATAGATGAGTTGCAAATGACAGTACTTTATTTGCTTTGGTAGTGGTTTTTAAGTGTGTTGATTCTAGATTTTTATTATATTTTTTGTTACGGTTTCATTACTTTCATTTTTTTTGTTTGTCATCATATCCAGAGACCCATCACTTTATTTTTCGATCAGTTGAGATTTGTGAAAGCTGCTTATATAATATATTACACTGGCAATACTTATTGCAGAATATTATGCCTGTCAGCATTATCCTAATAGTCTCTGCTAAAACAAGTGCTGAGATGGAGGACACTCAGGGCCTGAAAGTGGTAATCCCATCTTGCTAGGAAGGCTCCTTACACCCATCTGGCCTTCTTGTGGCTGCTGGAGATGGTTGGAAAGCTGAAACCAATTGGGCTGGCTGTTTTACACAGTTAAACATTGTGAACAGACCAGAGGGGACTGGGGAGCAGGATGGGAATACTCCTTGAAGCACCCGACTACCATTACAACCAATGAGCACTGATCACGTTGCAAGGGTGCTGTCGGGATGCTTTGGTCACTAGAGCTTTACTGGTTACAGTCACATGCAGCTGTCCGAGTCTTGTCACACATTGTACACCTGAGAGTCCATCACATGACCATGAACAGACTAGAAAATTACTTTCTCAAACTGGAATGTAGTATGAGATGAGTAGTGGATACTTGAGTCAATTTCAGAAGATGACAATGTCTGACTCCAAGTTGTATAGAGTAGTTTGAGGGGTTTTTATATTTGTTTTGGCATCCTTGTTAAATCCTGTTGGTAATGATCCCTGCGGATACAATAATATGACAGCTCTCATAAGACTTGTCTGGCAGATGGGCACTAATGATCTCTCCTCATCGTAATAGAGACAAAGATGTCAAGTGTGTAGAAGTCTTCACAGCCAGGAAGAAAATGAAGAATCACTAATACCTGCACAGTATATTCCCAATATATAACAAGTCTGGAGAATCTCTTCTTAAAACTTGTACCGTTCCTACAATAAATGTGTTAGTATGGACCACTTGGTGTCTATACTGCTTAGTTCTTATTTCATGGGGATACAAGTATTTCCTTAAGAGGAGAGGTGACTAATCCTTTTCTGACTATTACTGTGAAGATGTCTATTATACTGTTTATAATAAAATATTCACAGGGGAGAGATAGAAGGGTGACATCACTGACGGATGATTGATGGATTCTTGATACATTCCATTGATTTGTTTTATCACTGTGTGACCTTATGATAATAAGTCTTCATATACCATATATACAATTATATTGCCTGGCAAATGACAAATATACATCTTGTCAGTCCCCACTGCTGCTTATCCACCAGTAGATTTCAACCTGTAAGGAGCTACCGAGAGAATCGTTACATATCCTAAGATTTTTTTTTTTTAGACCTGACAGTTTGTTATTCAGCTGGCAGCTTTCTCTCCTGATTCCTTGCAAAATATGCACATGTGCACAATCTTTTTCAGCTCTACAGTGCCACCTACTGGAAGCAGCTTCACTTCCACTCAGTATTAGACTCCCAGAAGATTCATTTGAAGTGAAGCTACCTCCAGTAGGTGGCACTGTAGAGCAATTTATTTTTCCATTCAGAGGAGAGTTACTATGCACACATGTATATTTACTTTCCTTCTTTTTTTTTTTTTTTTTACACCTTTGAGCATTACTTGGCTAAGACTTCACATTTGATCTCCTCAAGGAGGCACACTATCCCTTTAGTTACGGTGGGGAAGCTGTTAGTTATTTCCAATGTCATCTATTATCAAGGAATATTCAGTCTGCTTCCATACACATTACATCATCAATGTGTATGACCAACTTTATGTTAAATGAGGTGACAAATGTGACTGCATAAGACAACATTGTTACCGTATGTGGCTGAATAGTAGCCCAAATATAAGCCAGAAGTGCAGATCACTGCAGATTTTTTACAGTAATGATCACCCGTAAAATGCTCTTTAAAACTTTTGTGTGTTAAAAATTATTTGAAATTTTTTTTGTCCTGTTAGAATACTGCAAAATGATGGACATGAGCAGAAATCTGGACAGACAACAGTTGTATTTGTGGGGTTCATTTTGTGTCAATTGTGCAGCGGCCCAGCCAGCTTAGTTTGCCAATACTGAATAGAATCCATTTACAACGCATTTCAAAATTAGTCTGACTTAGGGTGCATTCACACGTACAGGATCCGCAGCAGATTTGATGGTGCAGATTTAATGCTGTGTTCAGTTATTTGGATCAAATCTGCTGCGGATGCGCAGCAGAAAATCCACTGTGATACGGTGTGAAGCTACGCTTAATTTGCAGATTAGGCTGTACAGGAGTTTTCGTGAGGAGTCTCCATCTGGTAAAGGGTTAGACACTATGTTGGCCCCATTTAAAATTAAACTCATTTGGGCACATTTATTAGGTCTGGCGTTTTCTGCGCCAGGCTTAAAAATGTCCCCACATCACCAATACTTCGCTGATTTATGTAGATGCGCACTGCCTCTACATAAATCCCGTGCGCACCAGTGTGTGCGCCGAGGAAACCTACGCCAGCTCAGAGCTGGCGTAGGTTTCCTTATTATTTTTCGACATAAAAAAAAAAAGGGTAAATTAAGCGGACCCAGAGTCCGCACCCCCTGTTCCACCCCCTACACACAAAGTCCCCGCCCACCCAGCATAGCGGGCGGAAAATGTCCTGATGCAAACATTTATTCGCAAAACGGCCATTTGCAAATAAATTTATTTGCATCTGGCCATTTTCCGTTAAAAAATACACTTTTTTGGATGATAAATGTCCCCCTTTGTTCTGCCTCAATGACCGATCAAAGAAACATTTAGCTTTCATAGATAGGATATGGTACAAAAAAATGTATATTTTATCTGTAAAAATTGTGTAAAGCAGCACTCTGCCATAGGCACCCAGTGATATGTGAGACCCTTGTGTGCTTGGTGGTTTACCAACATCATTATTAGTAAGTAACGAAGTTCCTTTCTAAATCGTTCCTCTAGTGCACTGGGTATTGCTGTCATGTTTTGTTTTTTTTTTTTGTTTTTTTTTTTTTCTAATTCTACTTTTCTTTATTTAAATAAAATATAACTACTTTGCTGTGGCTGGAGAGACGCATATTTAATTAATTTTACAGAGGCTGAATACTGTGTATCCAGAATGATTAATGCATTGTTGATAGCGGAGTTCCCTTGAGACAGACACAATGGATTATCTTAAATTTTATAACTTGCATTCTTTTGTGATATCTGAATACACTGTAAAGTTATTGTGATCACCATTGGGCAGTATGGTATTTTGCGTTTTATTATATTTAAGAATTTGGTACATGATCTATGATTATTGCACCCACATCTTTTCCATTTAGATGGATGAATAACTGCTTGGTAAATTGTTCTCTAATAAGCCATCAACGAGGAATTGCAGAAATAAGTTTAAATAAAAAGTAATGAAAATAACAGGAATGGATTTGCTTTCATGCTAGGTTGTAATTGTATGTGTTGTAGTTTAGCATATTTGGGCCTCATTGCACAGAAAGCTATATGGTGGCATACAGACTCTATGACAGTGTTTCTCAACCTTTTCAAAACAAGTATGCCCCTTTTTAGCCAGGTATGCCCATTGTACCCAGATATGTACATTTTAGTTAGGTATGCCCCTGGCAGCCAGATAGGTCCCCTATAGCCATATACACACCTTGCAGTCATATATTTGGCCTGTAGCTAGGTATTTCCCCTGAAGCCAGACATGCCCCTTGCAGCCAGATATGCCGCCTTTAGCTATATATGCTCCCTTTCTGCTAGGCATACCCCCTGCAGTCAGTTATGTTCCTTAATGCCAGATATGTCCACTGTAGCCGGATATGCCCCAAACCAGGTATGCACCCTGCAGTCAGATATGTCTTTTCTAGAGATGAGTGAGCCTCGAGCATGCTCGAGTTCATCCGAACCCGAACTTTCGGCATTTGATTAGCGGTGGCTGCTGAACTTGGATAAAGCCCTAAGGCTATGTGGAATACATGGATATAGTCATTGGCTGTATCCATGTTTTCCAGACAACCTTAGAGCTTTATCCAACTTCAGCAGCCCCAGCTAATCAAATGCTGAACGCTCGGGTTCGGAAGAACTTGAGCATGCTCGAGGTTCACTCATCTCTAGTCTTTTCCAGACTGATATGCCTCCTGCTGCCAGATATGTCCCATAGAGCTGGCCATGCCCTCCTGCAGCCAGATAACACCCCATCGTAGCCAGATACCCCCCTCCCCATGTAGACAGATACCTCCCACACGATCAGACACTGCATGCTGGGCATTTTAATATTTTATAAAGACAAATACAATTTTAAAAAATTATTTGTGTATCCAAAAAAACTGACTTGTAATGTCCCTTTTCAGGGGTTTTAATGTGGACAATCAATGTAAATATACGTGTTATATGCATGATTCCTAAATAAAGGCAAGCACATTTGTTCACACAGGCATCTAAACCCATTAGATTTGTTCACATGCTTACTATATGGTTTCACGGTCAGACTCATGCAAGCATTCATACAATCATTACACTTAGACATGCACATTCACCACCTACAGGCATGGCTACCCACCAAATAGATGTGTCTGCTCATGACCCAGTGCACCCTTGAACTGATGTGCAGAGCTGTAATTCAGCCATGGGCATGAAGCATTAGGCTTCTTCCATTTCTTTCAATAACGTTGGACCTTTGACTGAAAAATTCCATAGATTCAAAGATGAATTTAATGACATTTAAAAACGCGCATTTTTCCATGTTTAGATAATCTTTAATATTTACACTAATAATTACATTAAAATGCCATAAAAACAAAGAGCTGAATAGACATTTACAAATTCTAAAAACTCAATGAAATTTTTATCGGTCAATAAATCCACTATTCAGTGTTTGCTTCCTACCAGCACATGTACATCAAGCTTTAGTCCATTGGTAAAGTGGTTGAGGT
Organism: Dendropsophus ebraccatus; assembly: GCF_027789765.1. Lineage (NCBI taxonomy): Eukaryota > Metazoa > Chordata > Amphibia > Anura > Hylidae > Dendropsophus > Dendropsophus ebraccatus. Next base: position 180,180,176 of record NC_091455.1, on the reverse strand, counting down.
CATGTAGAGTAACTATAGCAGGTCTTCGTTGTGTTTCTAATTTTTTTCTTTTAATTTCCGGAAGTCAGCCCAGGTGCATGCGTCAATGAAGCCAAATCAGGGGTAGAGAGCTGTGTTGTGATAACTACATCCCTGAGAAAATGTGCCTTTCAGCATGTCATTCTGTTTGCAGCAGAGTCAATTAAAAGCTTCCTTTTACTGTCACTCCATGTTGTGAATCGTTTTCACAGGAAAGAACTGTCGCTGTAGCTTCCTCCATAAGGTTCACTGGAACTTCTTAGTAATAAACCCTATAGTGATCCTAGTACATAGGCTTACGTCATAATGTATATCACTGTTCCCAAAACCCATAACCTCCACCTATTGCTGTCAGGACATGCTGGGAGTAGTAGTTTTACAACAGCTAGAGAGCTACAGGTTGGGGAATGCTGGTGTAGCATAAAGGACAGCCTACAGGTAGTGAGTAGGAACTACAGCCTAGCTTTATTTATGGGTTCACTACAAATATTTGGATGTAAATAATCAAACAACCTAAAATTTTATAGATTTATTAGATATTTTTAAGGCTCATACTTTATTACTTATTTTATTCCCTTCTATAGATATGAAATTATTCTGAAAATCCTTAGTGGTATTGTTATTGTCCTGATCTGTTGTATGCATGAATGAAGTGTATCTGATTTGTCTTGAGCTCAGTATTCTACATAAGCGCATTAATATTGTCTTTTGTTTCCTTTTTGCCTTCTCTCCTAGGTGCAGAGGGAGCTGGCAGCTGTTATTGCCTTGAAAGCCCGAAAATCTGGTGAGTAGTAATAATAAACCAATGCAAGATGCTATTTTATCATAAGCTATGTGTACATTGTTTTTTTACATTTACATCCTTAACTTTTTCTTTAGCAAATGCAGAAATTATTATGGCTTTCTGCAGGTCACTTGGTGTACCGCTATCCTGTGGTCAATATTGTTTGACAATAAAATAGGTATAAAACTTAGCATTTGTTTTATCCATATTAAAGTCATTATACAGTATAAGATCAATAAAACAAGCAAAAAGAAAAATGTGATAAAGGTGTGAAAAAGATCTCACAAACCCCTGCACAGGAATGAGGATACCAATGTCACAGACCACGGCACCAGAATGAGGATACCAGTCTAGGCTAGGGTATAGATGGTAACTAAAGAATGGGACGGGGTAGGGCATTCTGAGATACAGTGGTATCTCGGTTCTCGAACTGCTTGGAACGCAAACTGTATTTTCAAGGAAAGTTTGCTTTGGTTCTCAAACTCTTGCTCACTTTTCGGGCCTCCAGTCTTGAAGTACTCGGTATCTGAATGTTTTTGCGAGAGTGGATGGTGGGTTGTACCTGGTGAGTTTAGCACTGGTGAGGCTTCACATACAGTACAGTACTCTATGTGGCTGGCTTCACACACAGTATATTTCAGTCAGTATTTGGTCAGTATTTTGCAACCTCAACCAGGAGTGGATTGAAAACACAGAAAGGATCTGTTCACACAATGTTGAAATTGATTGGAAAGCCGCCATATAATGGTAAAGAACTGCCATTATTTCAATACGACAGCTGTTGTTTTAAATAACAGCAAATATTTGCCATTAAATGGTGGCCATCCACTCAATTTCAACATTGTGTGGACAGAGCCTTTCTGTGTTTTCAATCCACTCCTGGTTTTGGTTGCAATATGAGGACCTCAATACTGACTGAAATATACTGTGTGTGAACATAGCCTAATACTGCATATACAGTACAGTAGTAGTACAGTCAGTGCACCATCATCTCCCATCCGTTACAGTGCTGGGGTGGGGGTGACACTATACAGTAAAGGATGATCGAGGAGTTAGTGACTGCTGCTCTATAATTGCTGGTTTTGTTGAATGTTTCTTGTGTATAATGTACTTTACTGTATATAGTGCTGTTCTATAATGTACTGTAGAGGTTAAACTGGGCACTATACAATGTAATATATGGGTACTGTAGATAATTATTGGTGGATTCTGGAACCAATTAAACACATTTGCATTATTTCCTTTGGGAAGGCACTGCTTAGTTCCCAAACTGCCTTTCGGAACCAATTAAGTTTGCGAACAGAGGTACCACTGTAATATCTTTGCACACTGTCCCTACCTTTTGGGGTGACTTACTGTACCTTCTTAATAGGGTGGCCCCAACCATGGTGCCGTTCCCTACCTAGTATAAGTGCAGAGGAGAAAATAGTAAATGCCAGGTGTCACTTACAAAAACTGAAAACTACCTCCACAAAAACACACTGTGAACTATTAACAGGAATGTTTGATCAGAAAAATTCCTAAAATGAACATCATTCCATCATTCCTACGTGTTTTACCCATCCAATCCACACTGGTTCATCAGGAAACCAAAGGAGACTGATCATATCTTAAAATAGTAGATACACTGGAGAGGAATAGATAAATATCCTATCCCAGCACTACATTAGTACAGCATAGACTAGCAGCAGTTCAAGTGTCACTGTTGTTTAATATTTTTTTTTTTTGCAGAAATCAATAGTACAGGTGATTTTTAACAAACTTTGTAATTAGGTTTATTAGCCGAAAAATGCATTTTTATCATGAGAAAGCAGTTTGAATCTCTCTTTCCCCCCCCCCCTCCCCCCCCCCCCCCCCAGTCTTCATTGTTCGCTATGGCGAGTAGAGGGAGATGAGGCACCAAAACAGGACAACAAAGAGTTAATTTACAGCTACATCACTGGGCTATCCCCTCTGAAGTCAGCACTGACCTCTCTGACTTCTGAATACCAGCTTTCACACAGCTCCAACTGTGTAATCCTTTGTTCTCTGCTCTCTGCTGGTGACTAATCTCCCTCCTTCCTCCTCCCCCGTTCCCTCTCCATAGATTAGACAGGGCTCGACTGATGTAAACAAGATGAGATTTCCTGATAATGAGCAGTAAAGGAGAAAGAGGGGGGGGGGACACCTGGGGAAAGTCTTTTTGAATGCAGATAATAGTATTTGCCTAATACACCCAATTACAAAGTTTCTTAAAGGGAACCTGTCACCCCCCGTGCTGGGGTGACAGGCTCCCGACCCCCGTTAGAGCCCCCTATACTCACCTAATCCCGGCGGGTCCCGCTTCTGGAGGTGGTCGGGTGATGAAGATCTCAGCCGCTGCAGCCCGGCGCGCGCGCTGAGAGATGAGTCCAACACCCATAGAGAATGACAGGAGAGTCCAGCGCTCCGTCATTCTCTGAGCGTTGGACTCATCTCTCAGCGCGCGCGCCGGGCTGCAGCGGCTGAGATCTCCGTCACCCGACCGGATCCAGAAGCGGGACCCGGCGGGATTAGGTGAGTATAGGGGGCTCTAACGGGGGGTCTGCAAAAAAGTAAAACGACAGTGACACTTTAAAGACATACAGATGCATGCATGTAGTTTTAAGAAGAAGTGTATATTTACAGGGTTTGTATAGTTTATTTTTTACAGTGTGTAAACCTGTTTACCGCATAAAAAGTACTTGAAATAAATCCAACTTTTAGAGCAGGAATAAAACTCTGAATATTGCAGTCGTGTTTCTTTATCACAGTTTCTGTCCCATCTGTAAAATTAAATGTTATTTGTGTAGAATTATTAATTAAACTGTGCAGTGGAGTAGTACTGCTGCAATGCTTTCCAGGTCATAACAAAGCGTTATACAAAAAAACAATGAATATTCCTTTAGTTCTTTTTTGTTTAATCATACCCTTAGAAGAAAGAGTTCTCTGTCTGTCTGAGATATCATTAATATGCAGCCCAGTGACACCATATGAGGATCATCTTAGCACAGCACCAAACGGAACAACATCCATGGAGCATAGTGGCCTATTGTTATATTGATAAAATTTGTGCATGTGTGCAGCAGGTTTTTTACTCTGGATTGTAGTTGTGATATCACTGGGATTGCATCTTCATCATTAGATGACAGAAACATCTTTATTGTCAGGCCATATGGTAGTAATGGTCACCATTATTCCACTTAAGCATAAGTTTTAATATGTTGCTGCCCAAGGTGAAACAATTTATTCCATACTTGTTATCTATTCGGTCTCCTTTCCCCAGTTCTGAGCTGCTTTTTGCCGAAAACACAAAAATCTGTGTGTGAGCTTCTCTCTCTGTCTTCCCCTCCTCCTCCCTCCCTTCTGAGACAACTGATGTAAACAAGTTCCTGGCTGGCTGTATCTGCAACATTTGTAGCTTCTTTGTAATGCTGGGGGGATTATTCTGAGGTCAAGTTGCTAATGAACTCACTGTGATTAATAGTCCCAGCATTACAAAGAAGCGACAATGTTGCAAATAAAGCAAATCAGGGACTTGTTTACATCGGCTGTCTCAGAAGAGGAGGGAGAGACAGAGACCAATACTCACACACAGATTTTTGTATCTTCAGCAGAAAGCAGCTGGTGAGAACTGGGGGAAGGAGACTGAATAGATAATAAGTAAGGCATTGTGGGATTCATCACAAACCAGCTCTTTATTCTCTTGATGTTTTATTACCTATGAACTGTGTTCATCACAAGATGCTGTTATTGCTGCCAAAGGGTTTGTTGCTTTTATATGACAGTGTCTGGGTACTGAATGTTTGGAAATGTTTTGGAAATATTTTTAATTAATAAATTAAAGTTTCTGTGCAGAATTGGCTTTTTTTCAGAAAAACAAACAAACATTCTTAACAAGTGTAAGGAACTGAGCAACTGACCAGAATCAAGTTCTGTTAGCTAGAATGGGCCAGTGCATATCCAAAATGACAGGACCTTGGGGTGTTCTGAGCATGCATTACGGAGAATATATCGAAAGTTGTCCAAGGAAGGAGAACTGGCAAGAGGTCTTGGGTGTCCAAGGCTGATGCATGTGGAGAGTAAGGATTATTCCAACTGGTCAGACCCCACGGAAGAGCTACTCTAGCACAAAGAGCTGAAAAGGTTAAAGTTGATTATAATAGCAAAGTGTCATAACACACAGACCATGGTCTGTTGGCTGAGTTTGTGTCTGTAGCCTACCGGGGAAAGAGATTGCCTCCAACAGCTTACCTTCTTCTCTTACTACATTTAGTGCCAATGTGATGCTCTGGAAAACTCTGGATTCTTGTAGATGTTACTTTGACGTATACCATTTATCTAAACAGTGTTGCACACCAAGTACTACCTTTCATGGCAACAATATTCCCTAATGGCAATGTCCTCTTTCAGATTTCAAGATGTTTCAGAGTTCAAGATGTTGGCTTAGCCTCATAACTTCCCAGATCTAGATCTGGTAAAAAATGTCTGATCCATTAATGCCCCATTTGGGCACATTTTTTGCGGCAGTATGATGGGCAAATGTCCTGGTCCAATGGTGGGCCCATTGACCCAAACTAACAGCGTTGTATGGATCTGTGATGCTGTTAGTTTAGGAAATTAGGTCCATGGTTGGACAAGCTGTCGTACAGATGCAGAACTATGCCCATATTACAGTCAACTAGTCTTAGAAGTACACCCATAAGGCAAAACCCTTAAACCAAACACCTAAGTGGCCCAAACTCGTCTTAATATCCTTTAAAATCCCCCATATGACTAGCATATAACATGACACATTTTTATTAAATGCAATGTAATGTTATTTAAGGCTGTGAAAGTGAAAGTTAGCTAGTATATATGATAAACCTGTGTACTTATTCTTCTTATTCATTCTTGTATCGGAAGCTTTTCTGTGCAGCCAGGTTGGAGTTCTTATTGTTCATGGCTGCACATTTAGCCCGCTATCACGCTGTGTCCATTCAACAAAATCAATGTCACTTTACACCGGCCTATTATCTGCCATGTTCTGTATTGTCGGCACCTGTCTTCAACTTCTCTCAAACAAAGGAGAAGTTGTTTCTTTTTTTATTTTTTTATTTTGGCTGCAACGATTTGCCAGGAACGCCGAAACAAAACGACCACCTGACAAATGACTTTCCCTTTTTAAACGGTCTGGAATCTAGTGAGGCGATGTATCGGCATCATTTTGCCATACAATAACATACAATAACATTGTCAATATGTTCTTTTCCCTACAATGTGACCAATCTTGGACGTCTGCTCGGCTAATCATCGTATTCTGCTTGATTCCTTTGTCAATGGAAGGAAGTGTTTCTGTGTATCTTTCTTCAGCCCAATTTCCTTCTTTTTTCCCCTTCAGTTTACAGAAAATCCCCCAGACATAAGGCTGCGTGTGTAACAACCCACCCCGGTCTTGTATATACATAGGGGAGTTTAATAACATTTGCATATGATGTATTGCGCTTCTTTATATATATATAGCGCCATAGAATGCCGGTCTAATTGGTTTTTAATCTCTCCAGCTTTTCCAAATTAAAAAGTCAGGATGATAACGGGCACAGCCGGGAGACACCTCCGGTCTGTGTGAATAATGTCCTGTGTTTGTATTACAGGAGGACATGGTGCACGGAGTTACTGTAATAAAAGAAATCTCCCTCTATCTGCGCTGCCGCTGAATATTCATAGCACTAATTACTTTCCTTTTTGTAATCTAACTGATTTACTTAGTAAAATATGCCTCTTAGCACTTGTTATCTGGGCTGCCTGCTCCCAGGAGCCTCCAATGTGTTCCTGAATTAATGAGTAGTTTTATAGTATATTTGGTGAAAAGAAATATCTGCATTAGATATAGAGTAAGTGGTAGAGAATGATGGATTGTTACTTATCACTGCCCAGAATAGCTGGCGGGCTATCTGCTGCCCCACATCATCATAACCATAAACTATGCAGGCAGTGAAGTGGATTAGCTATGGTGCTGCATGCTTCCCTGCTCGACATAAGCCGCATTTTCTTTTACGCTTCACGCTTTAAGGTGGTTGCTTTGTTTACATTATTTATGTTTCGTATCCTGCAGACTGTAGCGGATGGAACTTTGGTTATAGTACTGTGCACATTGTCATTTGATGAAAAAAATCCTGGAAGCACAAAGCGATTTCATCTGCTATAACGTATTCTATCCCATAGACATAGCAGGAAGTATGTATGTATTATGATTACATCATTGCTTACTGATGGTAATCTCAATTCTTAATTACTCTTACCGTTAAAATTCCCTTTTGTTCTGAATTTTCCCACAATTCAGTCCACTACTACACCTCCTAGTCAGGAACTTATAGCACTGTTCATCCAGAGGTTCCTGGTTCATGATTATAATGTGAGGAATGCTGTGCACTGTAGAGTGGGTGGGTGTTGGGTGACAGGTCCTATTGCTAATGGAAGAAAAGTGACTGGAGGATTTCTAAATAATTATAATAATATTGGGGGAGATTTGTCAAACATGGTGTAAAGTGACACCGGCTCAGTTGCCCCTAGCAACCAATCAGATTCCACCTTTCATTCCTCACAGACTCTTTGGAAAATGAAAGGTGGAATCTGATTGGTTGCTAGGGGCAATTGGGCCAGTTTCACTTTACACCATGTTTGATAAATTTCCCCTATTATTTGTATAGCGCCTACATATTCTGCTGTGCATTTCTAAAGAAACATTTCTTCCTAAAATCTATGGCCACCACATGTTATAGCTTCATTCTTGTGTCTGTCTTCAAAGTAATGCAATAAAGCAATTCAGCGAATGAAAAATGTTAATCCACAATGTTGTTTATAAGACCTAGATGGGGCGAATATCGGACAAACAGGCTGCTATTGCTCGTTGTAGTAGGCCCAGTGATCAGATGATGAACAAGCAAGCTGGTCAAAATCACATTGTGTGTTGGTGCACATTTTCCTGTGCAATGGGGGATGTGTGGGCAATAATGGGGAAAGTAAAGTGTAACACAAATATTCAGCCTATTTTTAAAAATATCAAGTCTCTCAGTACTTATCAGCTGTTGTATGCTCTGCAGGAAGTAGTGTATTCTTTTCAGCCTGACACAGTGCTCTCTGCTGTAACCTCTATCAATGACAGCAAATCCCCATACAAAGCCTTTCAAACTTTGAACAGTTCCTGTCACAGACGGAGGTGGCAGCAGAGAGCACTGTGTCAGGTTGGAAAGAATACATCACTTCCTGCAGTACATACAGTAGCTGATAAGTACTGGTAGGCAGGGGCGGGCTGGGCCGGGGGGCAGGGTGGCATCTGCCCCCCGGGCCGGCCTTCCCCAGTACATTACAGGGCCGCGCTGAGGCTGCTTACCGCCCCAGCGCTCTCCTCTCTGCCTGTGCTGCAGGGCCGGTCTGTGATGCCAGTTGCAGCTGAAGCTGCTCCCCGCCCCCGTTAAGCCCCGCCCCCTGTGTACCTCCCATGTTCCTCCTGGCCCAGGACTTCCTGTATTACACAGTGTGGAGAGGAGGAGGCTGGCTGCTGCTAATCTCCAGCTACACAGCGTCCTCCAGCTCCAGGCTCCTGCTCCCTGACCATCCCCCTCCTGTCCTGCTCTCTGCTCAGCAGCTATAATGCAGGTACTTCGGGTTGTAGATAGGAGGGAGGTCGGGACAGAGAGGAGAGGGCTGTCTGCTGGGCTGGGCTGACAGAGGCAAACACACACACTAGCATCTGGTCCCCCAACCCCTGTAGCTGCTGCCCTTTACCCCCTATAGCTGCATCCTCTTCCACAGGCTGCATTGCCCCTCTGCACCTGTAGTTGATATGTACCTCCTAAGGCTGCTGTGTGAGCCTTCCCCCCAGACAGCTGTGCCCCCCCCCCCCCGTCAGGCTGCTGTGCCCCCCCCCCCTTTCAGGCTGCTGTGCCCCCCCTTCAGGCTGCGGTCCCCCCCCCTTTTCAGGCTGCTTTGCCCCCCCCCACACACACACACACACATTTCAGACTGCTGTGCCCCCACACACAGAATGATACACACTCATAGAGAACAATATACGGTCATACAGAACAATATACACCTATACAGAACAATATACACCTATACAGAACAATATACACCTATACAGAACAATATACACCTATACAGAACAATATACACCTATACAGAACAATATACACCTATACAGAACAATATACACCCATACAGAACAATATACACCCATACAGAACAATATACACCTATACAGAACAATATACACCTGTACAGAACCATACAGAACAATATACACCTATAAAGAACAATATACACCCATACAGAACAATTTACACTCATACAGAACCATACAGAACCATATACACCCATACAGAACATACAGTACAATATACACCCATACAGAACAATATACACCTGTGCAGAACAAAACGCACCCATACAGAACAAAACGCACCCATACAGAACAATATACACCCATACAGAACAATATACACCCATACAGAACAATACGCACTCATACATAACAATACACACCCATACAGAACAATATACACCTGTACAGAACAAAACGCACCCATACAGAACAATATACACCCATACAGAACAATATACACCCATACAGAACAATACGCACTCATACATAACAATACACACCCATACAGAACAATATACACCCATACAGAACAATATACACCCATACAGAACAATACGCACTCATACATAACAATACACACCCATACAGAACAATATACACCTGTACAGAACAAAACGCACCCATACAGAACAATATACACCCATACAGAACAATATACACCCATACAGAACAATACGCACTCATACATAACAATACACACCCATACAGAACAATATACACCTGTACAGAACAAAACGCACCCATACAGAACAAAACGCACCCATACAGAACAATATACACCCATACAGAACAATATACACCCATACAGAACAATACGCACTCATACATAACAATATACACCCATACAGAACAATACGCACTCATACAGAACCATACAGAACAATATACACCCATACAGAACAATATACACCCATACAGAACAATATACACCTATACAAAACAATATACACCCATACAGAACAATATACACCTATACAGAACAATATACACCTGTACAGAACCATACAGCACAATATACACCCAATCAGAACAATATACACCTATACAGAACAATATACACCTGTACAGAACCATACAGAACAATATACACCCATACAGAACAATTTACACTCATACAGAACCATACACACGCATACAGAACATTATACACCTGTACAGAACCATACAGAACAATATACACCCATACAGAACAATATACACCCATACAGAACAATATACACCCATACAGAACAATATACACCTGTACAGAACCATACAGAACAATATACACCCATACAGAACAATATACACCTATACAGAACAATATACACCCATACAGAACAATTTACACTCATACAGAACAATATACACCCATACAGAACAATATGCACCCATACAGAACAATATACACCCATACAGAATATACACCCATAAAGAACCATGCAGAACAATTTACACCCATGCAGAACAATATACACCCATACAGAACCATACAGTACAATATACACCCATACAGAACCATACAGTACAATATACACCCATACAGAACCATACAGTACAATATACACCCATACAGAACCATACAGTACAATACACACCCATACAGAACAATACACACTCATACAGAACCATACAGTACAATATACACCCATACAGAACCATACAGTACAATATACACCCATACAGAGCAATATACACCCATACAGAACAATATACACCCATACAGAACAATATACACCCATACAGAACAATACGCACCCATACAGAACAATACGCACTCATACAGAACAATATACACCCATACAGAACAATATACACCAATACAGAACCATACAGTACCATATACACCCATACAGAACCATACAGTACAATATACACTCATACAGAACAATATACACCCATACAGAACAATTTTTTACTCAAACAGAACCATACAGAACAATATAAACCCATACAGAACAATATACACCAATACAGAACAATATACACCCATACAGAACCATACAGTGCAATATACACCCATACAGTACAATATACACACACATACAGAACAATACTCACCCATACAGAACAATATACAGCCATACAGAACCATACAGAACAATATACACTCATACAGAACAATATACGCCAATACAGAACAATATACACCCATACAGAACAATTTACACTCATACAGAACCATACAGAACAATATACACCCATACAGCACAATATACACCCATACAGAACAATATACACCTATACAGAACATTATACACCCATACAGAACAATATACACCCATACAGAACAATTTACACTCATACAGAACCATACAGAACTATATACACCCATACAGAACATACAGTACAATATACACCCATACAGAACAATATACACCTGTACAGAACCATACAGAACAATATACACCCATACAGAACAATATACACCTATACAGAACAATATACACCTGTACAGAACCATACAGAACAATATACACCTATACAGAACATTATACACCCATACAGAACAATATACACCCATACAGAACAATTTACACTCATACAGAACCATACACACCCATACAGAACATTATACACCTGTACAGAACCATACAGAACAATATACACCCATACAGAACAATATACATCTATACAGAACAATATACACCTGTACAGAACCATACAGAACAATAAACACCTATACAGAACAATATACACCCATACAGAACAATATACACCCATACAGAACAATATACACCTGTACAGAACAATACAGAACAATATACACCCATACAGAACAATATACACCTATACAGAACAATATACTCCCATACAGAACAATTTACACTCATACAGAACAATATACACCCATACAGAACAATACGCACCCATACAGAACAATATACACCCATACAGAATATACACCCATAAAGAACCATGCAGAACAATTTACACCCATGCAGAACAATATACACCCATACAGAACCATACAGTACAATATACACCCATACAGAACCATACAGTACAATATACACCCATACAGAACCATACAGTACAATACACACCCATACAGAACCATACAGTACAATATACACCCATACAGAACCATACAGTACAATACACACCCATACAGAACAATACGCACTCATACAGAACCATACAGTACAATATACACCCATACAGAACCATACAGTACAATATACACCCATACAGAGAAATATACACCCATACAGAGCAATATACACCCATACAGAACAATATACACCCATACAGAACAATATACACCCATACAGAACAATACGCACTCATACAGAACAATACGCACTCATACAGAACATTATACACCCATACAGAACAATATACACCAATACAGAACCATACAGTACCATATACACCCATACAGAACCATACAGAACAATATAGACCCATACAGAACAATATACACCAATACAGAACAATATACACCCATACAGAACCATACAGTGCAATATACACCCATACAGTACAATATACACACATACAGAACAATACTCACCCATACAGAACAATATACACCCATACAGAACCATACAGAACAATATACACTCATACAGAACAATATACACCGATACAGAACAATATACACCCATACAGAACAATTTACACTCATACAGAACCATACAGAACAATATACACCCATACAGCACAATATACACCCATACAGAACAATATACACCTATACAGAACATTATACACCCATACAGAACAATATACACCCATACAGAACAATTTACACTCATACAGAACCATACAGAACTATATACACCCATACAGAACATACAGTACAATATACACCCATACAGAACAATATACACCTGTACAGAACCATACAGAACAATATACACCCATACAGAACAATATACACCTATACAGAACAATATACACCTTTACAGAACCATACAGAACAATATACACCCATACAGAACAATATACACCTATACAGAACAATATACACCCATACAGAACAATTTACACTCATACAGAACAATATACACCCATACAGAACAATATACACCCATACAGAATAAACACCCATAAAGAACCATGCAGAACAATTTACACCCATGCAGAACAATATACACCCATACAGAACCATACAGTACAATATACACCCATACAGAACCATACAGTACAATACACACCCATACAGAACCATACAGTACAATATACACCCATACAGAACCATACAGTACAATACACACCCATACAGAACACTACGCACTCATACACACCATACAGTACAATATACACCCATACAGAACCATACAGAGCAATATACACCCATACAGTACAATATACACACATACAGAACAATACTCACCCATACAGAACCATACAGAACAATATACACCCATACAGAACAATATACACCAATACAGAACAATATACACCCATACAGAACAATATACACTCATACAGAACCATACAGTACTATATACACCCATACAGAACATACAGTACAATATACACCCATACAGAACCATACAGTGCAATATACACCCATACAGAATCATATACACCCATACAGAACAATATACACCCATACAGAACCATACAGAACAATATACACCCATACAGAACCATACAGTGCAATATACACCCATACAGAACCATATACACCCATACAGAACCATACAGAACAATATACACCTATACAGAACAATATACACCCATACAGAACCATACAGTACAATATACACCCATACAGAACATACAGTACAATATACACCCATACAGAACCATACAGTGCAATATACACCCATACAGAACAATACGCACTCATACAGAACCATACAGTGCAATATACACCCATACAGAACCATACAGTACAATATACACCCATACAGTACAATATACACACATACAGAACAATACTCACCCATACAGAACCATACAGAACAATATACACTCATACAGAACAATATACACCAATACAGAACAATATACACCCATACAGAACAATTTACACTCATACAGAACCATACAGTACAATATACACCCATACAGAACAATACGCACCCATACAGAACAATATACACCAATACAGAACAATATACACCTATACAAAACCATACAGAACAATATACAGTACACCTATACAGAACCATACAGTACAATATACACCCATACAGAACAATATACACCTATACAGAGCAATATACACCCGTACAGAACCATACAGTACAATATACACCCATACAGAACCATACAGTACAATACACACCCATACAGAACCATACAGTACAATATACACCCATACAGAACAATACGCACCCATACAGAACAATATACACCCATACAGAACAATATACACCCATACAGAACAATATGCACTCATACAGAACCATACAGTGCAATATACACCCATACAAAACTATACGCACTCATACAGAACAATATGCACCCATACAGAACAATATACACCCATACAGAATAAACACCCATAAAGAACCATGCAGAACAATTTACACCCATGCAGAACAATATACACCCATACAGAACCATACAGTACAATATACACCCATACAGAACCATACAGTACAATACACACCCATACAGAACCATACAGTACAATATACACCCATACAGAACCATACAGTACAATACACACCCATACAGAACACTACGCACTCATACACACCATACAGTACAATATACACCCATACAGAACCATACAGAGCAATATACACCCATACAGTACAATATACACACATACAGAACAATACTCACCCATACAGAACCATACAGAACAATATACACCCATACAGAACAATATACACCAATACAGAACAATATACACCCATACAGAACAATATACACTCATACAGAACCATACAGTACTATATACACCCATACAGAACATACAGTACAATATACACCCATACAGAACCATACAGTGCAATATACACCCATACAGAATCATATACACCCATACAGAACAATATACACCCATACAGAACCATACAGAACAATATACACCCATACAGAACCATACAGTGCAATATACACCCATACAGAACCATATACACCCATACAGAACCATACAGAACAATATACACCTATACAGAACAATATACACCCATACAGAACCATACAGTACAATATACACCCATACAGAACATACAGTACAATATACACCCATACAGAACCATACAGTGCAATATACACCCATACAGAACAATACGCACTCATACAGAACCATACAGTGCAATATACACCCATACAGAACCATACAGTACAATATACACCCATACAGTACAATATACACACATACAGAACAATACTCACCCATACAGAACCATACAGAACAATATACACTCATACAGAACAATATACACCAATACAGAACAATATACACCCATACAGAACAATTTACACTCATACAGAACCATACAGTACAATATACACCCATACAGAACAATACGCACCCATACAGAACCATACAGAACAATATACACCAATACAGAACAATATACACCTATACAAAACCATACAGAACAATATACAGTACACCTATACAGAACCATACAGTACAATATACACCCATACAGAACAATATACACCTATACAGAGCAATATACACCCGTACAGAACCATACAGTACAATATACACCCATACAGAACCATACAGTACAATACACACCCATACAGAACCATACAGTACAATATACACCCATACAGAACAATACGCACCCATACAGAACAATATACACCCATACAGAACAATATACACCCATACAGAACAATATGCACTCATACAGAACCATACAGTGCAATATACACCCATACAAAACTATACGCACTCATACAGAACAATATGCACCCATACAGAACAATATATACCCATACAGAACAATATACACCCATACAGAACCATACAGTACAATATACACCCATACAGAACCATACAGTGCAATATACACCCATACAGAACAATACGCACTCATACAGAACCATATACACATTTTGTAGGGTATTTTGGAGCATATTATATAGTAGTCAGTATGTTGGAGGTCACCCAGCTTTCCCAATATCTTTCACTCAGTATAATATGGTCACCCAGCTTTCCCACCATTTTTATACTCAGTAGGATGGAGGTCACCCAGCTTTCCCACCATCTTATACTCAGTGGCTGGTAGCCTCGGGGAGCTGCATAGTATATCTATACTGTGCAGCTGAAAACCATATCACCACAATTGTGCTAATTGGTTCCTTTTAAGGAGCACTCCAGCCCTTACCTATTATTACCCTCCCCACATCAGTGCAGGGACGGTAGATGGCACCCCGGACCTGTACTTCTGCCAGCGGCGATGTTCCAACAATTCGGGTAACGTCTCCTTCCCTTCTGGTCATTTGTGACAGGGAATTCCTACTGCTCTGTGGGAAGGGGCCAGAAGTCACCTTGTCAATGTAAGTCTATGGGATGGTTCCGTGTCAGCGCTGAGTCGTCCCATATACTTATACAGTAAAGAGATCCCCGACCCCGTCACAGCGAGCAGTAGGAATTCCCTGTTTACAAATGACTGGAAGGGCTGAATGTGTTATCCGAAGTGTGAGAACATTGCCGCTGGAGGAAGTATTGGAGTGGGTGGCATCTACCTTCCCTGCACTGATGTGGGGAGTGTAATAAGTGAGGGCCTAGAGTGGTCCTTGAAGGATGGGCCGCTAGCCGGCTACTCATGGGCCAGTGCTGTGTGCTTGCCCCCCAGGCTAAAATTTGCCAGCCAGCCCCTGCTGGTAGGCTTTAGATTTTTAAATAGAAGTAATTTACAAATCTATATAACTGTGTCCAGTTAATTTTAAAGAAAGAAAAAAAAATAGCTGATTTGCTGGAATACCCCTTTAAGTTTAATATTCTTTAATTTAGTAAATGTAGCTTTTCCCAAATTATTTTTCTAACATTGACTGACATTATTTCTCTTGCTATCGCTTTATGTGATCATTAATTGGATATTTTCATCTTAGGCCAACTGATGTGCTAGTGCTAATTATTTGTCTTCCCCTTTGTATAATGTATCCACTACTGTAATTGGTGCCCCCCACCTGCGAGACCATCAGACGTTAGCTATTCTTCTGTGTAAAAATTACATCAGAGATCTTCTTTCTTGGGACCAAGCTATATCTGTCTTCAGACATCTGGCAGCCAAGTTATCCTGCAATAAAGGAACCTGACATGCATAAAAGGAAGAGGTATTATAACAAACTAATTATACTTAGATGCAGTGAGGTAAATACGGCTGAATTGTCCCTATGGGACACACAGGAAGTAGACGCTGGTCTTGGAATCAAACATTTACGTTAAATTGGCTTAAAATATTCTGTTCTCATAACATCCTTTGAGTCATGCGATGCATAAAATAACCAGGTCGGCCATTTTTTATTCTTTTTATCTTTTACAAAATTGCCCAAAATATTTCCTGGGCCATCCTGGCTCAATTTAATAATAATCTATGGAAACTGCACTAAAGGAAATCTGTCAGCTGTAATTCACGTTCCAAACTGCTGACTGTTCAATAGCTGTTCAGTCAAGTAGACTCATGGAGGGACATTTATCAAGGCTGGCATACGAGTACGCCAGTCCTAAATAAAGCACCACCCCCTTTTCTTCAGCCGCATTTACTAGAAAGCACACGCCTCTTAATACAGCTGGTCGGCCCTGTGTCAGGAGAAGGCGTAGATTTGTATCATGCTTTAGGCCCCGTTCCCACTGAGGAAAGGAATGCCGTTAGCCTCCCGCTCATAGTGGGAGTCTATGGGAGGCGCGCGCTCCTGCCCTGTCCGCGCTGAAGAATGAACATGTTCATTCTTCAGCGCGTACAGAGCAGGAGCGCGCGCCTCCCATAGACTCCCATTATGAGCGGGAGGCTAACGGCATTCTGCGGCGGAGAATTCCGCAGCGGAATTCCGCTACCTTTCCTCAGTGGGAACGGGGCCTTATGTTGCTAGTGGCCACAAATCATGATAAATCTGGTGCGAAGGGGAGGCCATCCCTCCCTCTGTCTTAACCCCCCGGCCCGCTTGCCCTCAGGTGAGCACGACATACGGCTGATATATGCCACGGATAAGGGGTGAATCTGTCCTCTTTCCATGGCATATGCCTGGGGCGTTTCTCCTCTCCTTGTGGTAACACCAGTGCCCAGGAGCGTAACTACCACTGCAGCAGCCATAATGGCTAACCAGGGGTGATTCTAGCCTCTCTGCTGCCCGAGGCGAACTATAGAATGAGGCCCCCCCCCCCCCCCGTCAATCCGCCCACATTATAATCCACTACTGCCCCCCCCCCCCCCACTGCTGTCCCCAATAAACATAATGTTTGGTCCCTTGCTGCACAGAGGATGTCAGGAGAGGAGGAGGCTGACTTTATAGGAGAGGTCCCAGCAGCACAGAGGATGTCACGAGAGGAGGGGGCTAATCCTATAGGAGAGGTCCCAGCAGCACAGAGGATGTCAGGAGATGAGGGTGCTAATCCTATAGGAGAGGTCCCAGCAGCACAGAGGATGTCAGGAGAGGAGGGTGCTAATCCTATAGGAGAAGTCCCAGCAGCACAGAGGATGTCAGGAGAGGAGGGTGCTGATCTTTTAGGAGATGGTCCCCCTCTTCCCCCCTTATAGATGGTCCCCCTCTTCCCCCCTTATAGATGGTCCCCCTCTTCCCCCCCTTATAGATGGTCCCCTCTCCCTTATAGATGGTCCCCCTCTCCCCCCCTTATAGATGGTCCCCCTCTCCCCCCTCCCTTATAGATGGTCCCCCTCTCCCCCCTCCCTTATAGATGGTCCCCCTCTTTCCCCTCCCTTATAGATGGTCCCCCTCTTCCTTCCTTATAGATGGCCCCCCTCTTCCCCCCCCCTTATAGTTGGTCCCCCTCTTCCCTCTCCCCCCCCCTTATAGATGGTCCCCCTCTCCCCCCCCCTTATAGATGGTCCCCCTCTTCCCCCCCCCTTATAGATGGTCCCCCTCTTCCCTCTCTCCCCCTCCCTTATAGATGGTCCCCTCTCCCTTATAGATGGTCCCCCTCCCCCCTTATACATGGTCCCCCTCTCCCCCCTCCCTTATAGATGCCCCCTTATAGATGGTCCCCCTCTTTCCCCCTCCCTTATAGATGGTCCCCCTCTCCCCCTTATACATGGTCCCCCTCTCCCCCCCCCTTATAGACGGTCCCCCTCCCGCCCCTCCCTTATAGATGGTCCCCCCCTTATAGATGGTCCCCCTCTTTCCCCCCTCCCTTATAGATGGCCCCCCCCTTATAGATGGTCCCCCTCTTTCCCCCCTCCCTTATAGATGGCCCCCCCCCTATAGATGGTCCCCCTCTTCCCTCTCCCCCTCCCTTATAGATGGTCCCCCCCCCCTTATAGATCGTCCCCCTCTTTCCCCCCTCCCTTATAGATCGTCCCCCTCTTTCCCCCCTCCCTTATAGATGGCCCCCTTCCCCCCCCTACCTTATAGATGGTCCCCCTCTCCCCCCCCCCCCTGCACAGCAGATAAAACAAAAACAAAAAACAGCACACAACTCACCTGCCCTCCGTTCCCCCCGTCGAGCCTCTCTGGTCTGGTCCCGGCTGATGTGCGGCTGCCCGGGGTGTCCCGTCCTGTCCCCGGCAGCGCGCGCATCACAGGCTCCTGTGCCTGTGACTTCCGGCGCACGGGGAGCTCTCTGATGCGCACGCTGCCGGGGACAGGATGGGACACCCCCGGCAGCCGCACATCAGCCGGGGGACTAAGGCTGCATTCCCACGTTCCGTGATCCTGACGGATCACGGACGTGGAATGCATGTACTGGAGCCCCCCCGCCCCCGGTAAGTATCTGTAATGAGATGCTGTGAGCGGGGGAGACTGTATTCATAAGCGCCGCGCGGCTGATTTAGTACAGCGCGGCGCTTATGAATACAGTCTCCCCCGCTCACAGCATCTCATTACAGATACTGCCCGGGGGCGGGGGGGCTCCAGTACATGGTACAGTCAGGGCCGTTTTAATACATTGGTGGGCCCAGTGCACAGCCCTCAAGAGTGGGCCCCCCCCCTTACCTTTCTGCACATTGTATAATGTACTGAATTTGCCCCCACACTGTATCAAGAGCCCCAATACATACAGTAGTTACCTTATAACACTATTTCCACCATTCAGTGATTACATATTACATAAAAACTGCACTAAACAAAACAGAAAGATATCACCATTGATACCATTACATAATACCGCCACACCATGACCCCTATCAGTACAAGCCTATAACAGAGTGAAGTTACATCCAGTGACTCACCGGAGGCGTCTTCTCCGATCAGAGTCTGTCACCTTTTCTTTTTCTCTCCATCCAGCGTGGGCCACCTTGAAGTCTTCTCCTGGCTGTGAATCTTCTCTCCAGAATCTGCCAGACAAATATTTTAGTCTCCAACACATACAGTAGTTAGGTCCCTTGTACCCCTATACAGTAGTTACACCCCTCTGTACTCCTACATAGTTACACCCCTCTGTGCCTCCATAGTTTTAAGGTGTCCCTGTAGTATATAGACCCTCATGTGCTCCTCCAGTTATATACAGCCCTCCTGTGCGCTCCCCCATTAGTATATAGCCCTCCTGTGCGCTCTCCCCAGTAGTATATAGCCCCCTGTGCTCACCCACAATAGTATATAGCCCCCCTGTGCTCTCCCCCAATAGTATATAGCCCCCCTATGCTCTCCCACAATAGTATATAGCCCCCCTGTGCTCTCCCACAATAGTATATAGCCCCCCTGTGCTCTCCCACAATAGTATATAGCCCCCTGTGCTCTCCCCCAATAGTATATAGCCCCCCTGTGCTCTCCCACAATAGTATATAGCCCCCCTGTGCTCTCCCCCAATAGTATATAGCCCCCCTGTGCTCCCCCTCAATAGTATATAGCCCCCCTGTGCTCTCCATAATATATAGACCCCTGTGCTCTCCCCCATAGTATATAGACCCCTGTGCTCCCCAATAGTATATAGCTCCCCTGTGCTCCCCAATAGTATATAGCCCCTGTGCTCCCCAATAGTATATAGCTAACCTGTGCTCCCCAATAGTATATAACCCCCTGTGCTCCCCCATAGTATATAGCCCCCTGTGCTCCCCAGTAGTATATAGCCCCCTGTGCTCCCCATAGTATATAGCTCCCCTGTGCTCCCCCATAGTATATAGCTCCCCTGTGCTCCCCCATAGTATATAGCCCCCTGTGCTCCCCCAAAGTATATAGCTCCCCTGTGCTCCCCCATAGTATATAGCTCCCCTGTGCTCCCCAATAGTATATAGCCCCCTGTGCTTCCCAATAGTATATAGCTCCCCTGTGCTCCCCAATAGTATATAGCTCCCCTGTGCTCCCCATAGTGTATAGCCCCCTGTGCTCCCCCATAGTATATAGCTCCCCTGTGCTCCCCCATAGTATATAGCTCCCTGTGCTCCCCCATAGTATATAGCCCCCTGTGCTCCCCAATAGTATATAGCCCCCGTTCTCCCCCATAGTGTATAGCCCCCTGTGCTCCCCCATAGTATATAGCTCCCCTGTGCTCCCCCATAGTATATAGCCCCCTGTGCTCCCCCATAGTATATAGCCCCCTGTGCTCCCCCATAGTATATAGCCCCCTGTGCTCCCCCAAAGTATATAGCTCCCCTGTGCTCCCCCATAGTATATAGCCCCCTGTGCTCCCCCATAGTATATAGCCCCCTGTGCTCCCCCATAGTATATAGCCCCCGTTCTCCCCCATAGTGTATAGCCCCCTGTGCTCCCCCATAGTATATAGCTCCCCTGTGCTCCCCAGTAGTATATAGCCCCCTGTGCTCCCCCATAGTATATAGCCCCCTGTGCTCCCCCATAGTATATAGCTCCCCTGTGCTCCCCAGTAGTATATAGCCCCCTGTGCTCCCCCATAGTATATAGCTCCCCTGTGCTCCCCCATAGTATATAGCCCCCTGTGCTCCCCCATAGTATATAGCCCCCTGTGCTCCCCCATAGTATATAGCCCCCTGTGCTCCCCCAAAGTATATAGCTCCCCTGTGCTCCCCCATAGTATATAACTCCCCTGTGCTCCCCAATAGTATATAGCCCCCTGTGCTTCCCAATAGTATATAGCTCCCCTGTGCTCCCCAATAGTATATAGCTCCCCTGTGCTCCCCCATAGTGTATAGCCCCCTGTGCTCCCCCATAGTATATAGCTCCCCTGTGCTCCCCCATAGTATATAGCCCCCTGTGCTCCCCCATAGTATATAGCCCCCTGTGCTCCCCAATAGTATATAGCCCCCCGTTCTCCCCCATAGTATATAGCCCCCTGTGCTCCCCAATAGTATATAGCCCCCGTTCTCCCCCATAGTATATAGCCCCCCTGCGCTCCCCAATAGTATATAGCCCCCGTTCTCCCCCATAGTATATAGCCCCCCTGCGCTCCCCAATAGTATATAGCCCCCGTTCTCCCCCATAGTATATAGCCCCCTGTTCTCCCCCATAGTATATAGCCCCCTGTGCTCCCCAATAGTATATAGCTCCCCCTCCCATATAACATTGAAAAAAACAAACACTGTTACTCACCTGGGTCCACGCGTTCCTCTTCTCTTCCCTCCTGTGGCCGCACTTCCTGCGGTCACAAGAGGCTGCACTCCCCTTACCCTCGCGCCGACGCTCCAGTGACGTCGGGCGCTAGAGGGAGAGTGCGGCCTCTTGTGACCGCAGGAAGTGCGGCCACAAGAGTGAGTGACTGACAGGGAGGGAGCCAATGGCTCTCTCTCTGTCAGTGTCGCTGCTGCTGCAGCGCTGAAGCGCCGCAGCAGCAGCGGACGGGGGCAGCGGCGGACGGGTGGGCCTGCAGGGGGCGCCATGGAGGGGTAAGTAGATTACCCATCCATGGCGCTCCCCCCTGACAGGCTGGTGGCCGGAGCCCTGTGCGACCGCATTGGTCGCACATAGCAACGGCCGGCCTGCTCGGGGGGGCCCCTTTAACCAGAGGGCACATGGTGCACGTGCACCGGGCCCACTGGTTAAAGCGGCCCTGGGTACAGTCAGTGGCGGATTATAATGTGGGCGGCCGCCCGAACCGCTCATATTATAATCTGCCACTGAATGCCGCCCCCATGAAGATAGCTGGTGGCGCCGCCTGAGGCAGACGATTCAGGTCGCCTCATCATTGCGGCGCCCCTGTGGCTAACCTGCTCCTGCAATACAATGGACCCCCCGAGCTGTCGTCATTTGCAGCACCCAGTGGCCTCCTCGGTCCTGCAGATGTCCCTTTAACTGCTAGCACTACAAGCACTTGCAGTTAAGAAGGTATGACTACACTTGATGGCTTAGTGGTCAGTCAGGATGGGGGGGAGGGAACCATTTCTAGTTATGCCCCTGCCAGTGTTACCATTCTTTGGATTTCCTCTCCATTATATATTGTTTTTAAATACTAAACATATATATTGAAATACTAAAAGTAAAGATTCCTCATGATTTGTTCTTGCTTATACCAGACATCTGCTGTAATGTTATAATACAAAGCACAAAAAATAATACAAGAAGTGGTGACATAAAATTGTGATAGATGTGTACGTCGGTTTTTGTAGTCTTTTTGTTGCCAGAATAAAATGGAAGCTCATGCCAACATTATAAAGAGCTCGAATATGGTTGTATTGAATAATAGAAGTGATATTTTTCAGCGTATAAGGTCTAATGTTCTCTTGAACTGTTTGTTCTTATTGTGAATTAATCAGATTTGTATAATACTGATTGTTAGAAGGAAAGCAAAGCAATGACCTGTAAATACTGGATGTGATTTATGTCCATCTGGGGTTTCATTTGCACGAACTAACGTAAAAATATATGGAGGGAATAGATTTTTCCCAGGCCTAGAAGCATAAAAAACAGTATACAGTTTGTGTTGGCATAAACCTAAGCACCCTCTATTTGGCCGTTCTCCAAAGACCACAAGTTTTATGTCTGTTTCATTACAGGGAAACTTCCCAAGAAAACACAGGGTTAGGAAAACCACTGCTTTTGTAGTCTGTATGATCTCGGAGTACAGTGTTGCCAATGCAGCAAATATTAAACTTTTTAGCTGCCTTGCGAATAATACAATTTGCTAAATACATAATGTAGTAGGCACAAGGGCTTATTCACCGCTGGCTGCGGAAGTATAAAAAGCCAGAGGGAATCTGAAAGAGGATCTTATAGTTTTATATGGGGTCAGTTTTAGTGGGATTTGTTTTATTGCTGGATGTCCCATGCTATGTTTCTATGTCCTACTATGGACACTGTACAAGTACAGGCCTAACACAACTGTCACATGTGAACCTGCCCTGATAGTGAAACTCTATAGGAAACAAACACTACAATGCACAAACAGAGAAACTTGCATTAAAGATTGGTTGTTTACAGATTTAATGCAAATTTCTTGACAAAATCTGCTTGCTTCATTGTGTGCTGTGGGAGGTTCTGATGCGGGCACGCGCTGATGTGCCCGCATCAGAACCCCGCGGCCACAAGATCATCCTTGCAGAGATGATCCGTTCAGAGACTGGCCGTTCAGTGACGCGGCCCGGTCACAGAACGGCTGGTCTCTTCACGTAGTGTGAACAAACTGAGATAGATATAGAGATAAAGTGTGAGTGTAATGTATAATATATTTATAAATAGAAAGACAGTGTGGGACAGACCACTGCAAATTGGTGGCAGTTACCCTAAACAACAAGCTGTTAACAAAGGGTGGGATTGAGCAGGTATATCAGGTGTAGCAGCCATGTTTGCTAGATTTTTTTAACTTAAAGAGTCCTACAAGTCCAGCTATGTTGGTTGAGATAGGAAAGTCCTGTGTGACTGGATGGTAGGTTGCAGAGCTGTTTCATAGAGAGGTAGTGGGAAACTTTACTAGTATTTGAAAGGTGTCAAAGAGTTGTAAATGAAAAATTAAAGGATAATACCTCTGGGTGGAGTTAAAGTAGTAAACTCTGTTTCTTCTACCTCCTTTATGGCAATTGTAAATGTAACTTTATTTTCTGACTTGCCCCATTAGTAATCCAACTGCAATGACTAATGTGTCTGGTAATCACTGGATTATAGCAATATATACAGGGCTGTTAAGTCACAGGTATAGAATGCTAGTAATGTATTTGTTTTGGAGTTTCTCTGTTCACACTGGTGCCAGAGCTCTGCATTTTTCTGTTCATCAAAAGAAATGGAACCTACCTAACAGCACAAACATTGCATTAAAAGACGTTTTGATGTGCATTTTGGCATATATATATATACAATGTAATATCCAAAGCAATGCACACAATCATTCACATTACATGTATTTATGCATGCCTAATGAGTGTATTATACGGGACGTGTCTAAAAAAAAAAAACGTTAATAAAACTGTCCGGATATTTGTCAAGCACAAATAAAAAATGAGTGGGAAAAAAAAAAACCCTAAAAACATTCAGTAAACAAGTGTATTTTTAGCCTCCTGTTTGCACTGTGTGGATGTGTGTTTGCACAATTTTATACTTATTTTAAAATCGCAATGCATAGTTAGAAACCCTGGGGCTAGGGCACTTACTATAGGAAGAATGTACATGTAAACACTCTAAAGGTTGTATAATAATGAGGCATTTACAGTTCTGTGGGGTTAAGAGGAGGACACTAAGGGAGAAGCCAGAGGAAGGCTACGGTCACACAATGTAAAATGATGGCACATGGCGGACGTAAATAATGATCATTACTTACAGCTGTCATTCATCAGAACACGGCCATTATTTGCCCTTATTTGTACATTGTGTGACCATAGCAAAGGTTGCAGAGGACATTAGATCTTGTGAGCTGTGTAATGCAATGTTCTGCTTTGTTTTGTTAGCTCAGATAAACATGTTAAAGTCGTGCATGCCTTGGTGTCTCCCCTCCTGATGGCAGTTTCCACTGTTGTCCTCACAGCTTTCTAATACTGATATAAGGGACCAAGTCCCCTCTTCTATGTGTGTAGTGTATGGGAGCCGCCAGAGCAGCATGTCTCCTCTCACTAACTCAGGGATAAATAAAAATTAGATATTGAGTCTAAATAGCAGAAAAACTGTGAAAATGTCAGATACAAAAATATAATGGCCAGAAATAGTGCTACTCCTCTGGGTACACACACAAAGGCCTATCCTGAAAGGTACTTTGTATGTGTCAAAGCGACTCTGTACCCACAATCTGTCCCCCCCCCCCCCCCCCCCCAAACCGCTTGTACCTTCGGATAGCTGCTTTTAATCCAAGATCTGTCCTGGGGTCCGTACAACAGGTGATGCAGTTATTGTCCTAAAGAACAACTTTTAAACTTGCAGCCCTGTGTCAAACTGGTGTGGCCTAGAGTATCTGTGCCCTAACCTTGCACCACCCCTCCGTCCCTCTTCCCCACCCTCCTTATCATTAGAAATGAAATCATCAGAATTTTTCCTATTCCTCTGCAGTGAAAACTGCACAGGGGCCTTAACAATCCAGCCCATGTGCCATGTTCACACAGCTGATGAGTAGGAGAATACCTGCCTAGAGTATTCCTAATGATGAGGAAGGCGGGGAGGAGAGACAGAGAGGTTGTGCCAGCCTAATGCACAGACATTCTAGGCCACGAAAGTTTTACACAGGGCTGCAAGTTTAAAAGTTGTTTTTTAGGACAATAACTGCATCACCTGCTGAACGGACCCCAGGACAGATCTTGGATTAAAAGCAGCTATCTGAAGGTACAAGAAGTTTGGGGTGGACAGATTTGTGGGTACAGAGTCACTTTAAGGTGGAGTCTGGTGGATGAGTCTAAAGGTCCCCATATACTTTTAATAACTGACGGCTGTCAGTTAAATCTCACCCGCTGCCTTTCCTTCCCACTCGGCCGAGCGTTTCTCTGTTCTCTAAGGGGAGAGAAGGGGTAAGCTGCCACAAGAGAGCTCTCACTTTGGCTTATCTTTTTCTATACAAAGGGGTCAGTTGTGATTTTCCATCATGGCCGACACCTATCACCACCAAGAACATCTATCAGTGGCTGTTCAGGACTGTCCCATACATCCTAGATTGACGGACAAATCCGCCATGACTGGCAGGCTCTGCCGATCAAAGTCTTAAGTGTATGGGGACCTTAAGGGGACACACCATTTGCGTCTACTGATTTTTGAGTCCTTATTCTGTTACTGATCATGATTACAAACTTTCTTCTTCTCTTACAGTCAGTGATGAGGACGAGTTCAATTGCTCAGAAGAATCCAGTCCACCTAATTCTGAACATACATCAGACACAGAGGTAAAACTTCTAAAATATGATGAAACAATTCATTTGTCAAAGTCAAAAGCGTAAAAAACAATATATCATATAAATAGGTTACGCTTTTGGATCTTGGTTTGGTATAACATTGAAAACTGTTCTCTTTGGCACAAGAGTAAAATAGATCAATGATATATTACATGATTGTGCAATTTATGTGGACCAGACAAGTGCATGCTTTTCCAGCCCCATCCATTCCCCATGTAATTCCAGCATTTCCCTCACTGTCATGATAGAACATTAGGCGTTTCCCCTGGGAGGGGGATGTTCACTGAACTATCTGTCTTCTGTAACTTGGACGGTCTGTCCTCCACGCTTCCAGCAAAGCCTCATTTGATGTTGTGTTATAGATAATAAACACAATCTCTATAATCCATCATCCGCTGTTTGCAGCTGATCGCCCCTCTTCACTGTGTATTGTGAAAATTATACTGGGATAAAAGCATCGACTTCCTTCATTCAATTATATGTCCACCTAATATTATTACAGTCGTAAATGCGCGCACTACCAATGCTTGTATATCAAGTATTACATTAAATGAACCATTGTTTATATTCCTTTGTTATATATTATGGGGAAGGCGATGACCGTACCTGAAATTTATTGTTAGTAGAGTCTACAAGTGAGTGAATCAATGGATACTTCATTGTGTGATATATAGGACTTGAGGGAGAAAGTAGTAAATCAATAGAGGCAACGTTACTTGATAAAGTATCGTGCTTTGACCTGTAGGCTCTGCGCATGATATCAATAGGTTTGGTTGATGCATTGGGGTCATCTAGAAAAATGAGTCTTGCTTTCTTTGACAGGATAAAATAACATTTCCAGCATAGGAAATAAAGCTGATGTTTGATGTGATAATTGTTAAAAATGCAGAATAACCAAATGTCTATAATACTCGCTCATTGGCACGATATTCTTTCAGACATAATAATGCAAAATGTTGTCTTCACCATTTATTATTTACTCAGTATTGATGGCAGGATGTTTCATTGTTTCACTCAAACCACTGTGCTGCACCACTCACATTCAGTTATATTGAGGTTGTGCTGTGACCCACAAGTGGCTGTAGCTACCCAACAGAGTAGTTGCAGCTACTTGTGGGTTGCTACACCTCTCACAATGTAAGTCTGGGTTTACACTGCATTTTTGCAATCCGTCTTTTTAAAGACAAACAAACAAACAAAAACAACGGATGAAAATATGGATGCATTTGTGTGCATCCGTTTTGAACTGTTTTTCTATTGACTTCTATTATATATAAAAAATAACGGATCAAAACACACCCATTTCTTTAATGTACATAAAAATAGACATTTTTTATAATGGATGTCAATGAAAAAACAGATGCACGCAGATGCATCCGTTTTTTTCATCCTTTTTTTTTTTTTTTTTGCATTAAACAGATGAAAAAAACTGATGGCAAAAACGCAGCCTAATTCTTATGCCATATAATCCACGGAGGCTACGAAGCATGAAGCTGCGCAGTGGACTCCCAGCCCTCCCAGTGTCCTGTTAAGTCTTTGTGGGACTTTACTGATACAGCCGCTGTACTAATACAGCTGTATTTGTAAATCCCCAAAAGGTTTTAATCACGTTCAGCTCTCCCGGCATTTTTGATGTAACTTTATTCATTAAAGGGGAAGTGCGGCGCTCAGAAATTGTTCACAGAATAACACACATTACAAAGTTATACAACTTTGTAATGTATGTTATGTCTGTGAATGGCCCCCTTCCCTGTGTCCCACCACCCCCACCCGTGTACCCGGAAGTGTGGTGCGCTATACATACCTGTCACGTGCCGACACCAGTCTTCTATCTTCATTCAGCGAAGTCTTCTTCCGGCGGACGGCGAACAGCTCCGACTGTTCCGAATGCCGTCCGCCCTCTGCAGCGTCATCCGATGTTCAGCCGCGATTGGCTGAGCATAACTGTGCTCAGCCAATCGCGGCTGAGCACAGTTGTGACACAGCAGAGGGGGGGCGGGCGGCAGCGACTCGGCCGTCCGTCCGAAGATGACGTTTGGCACAAGATGGCGGACGGCCCTCGACACGGATCAGGTAATGTATAATGCACCACACTTCCGGGTACACGGGTGGGGGTCGGGGGACACGGGGAACGGGGCGATTCACAGACATAACATACATTACAAAGTTGTATAACTTTGTAATGTGTGTTATTCTGTGAATAATTTCTGAGCGCCGCACTACCCCTTTAAACTTTATGGGTAAAAATGGTGAGTGACCTTATAACTGTATTCATATAATTCAATATGAAGGCGAAATATATTTAACTGCTGCCAAAAAATCAGCACGCAGATCTATGATGTGGATCGTCAGCCGCAGTAATTTCTGCTGTGTGTGAATTCACCCTAATGGCTCTCCTTGTGCTTTGTTTCCTATGTTATTAATAGAGGTAATAATGTGGGAAATAGTACGCTACAGTAAATGACGGCATGCAATACCCAATTAAGGTCATGCACAGATTCATGGGGATAATTGTATACAACTGAACTCTAATATTAGGTGCTGTGGGTGTGCAATACTTTTTTTTTTTTTCATTAGCCAATGTTCCAGGTTTTCTAAAAGCTCTCCTGTGCTTGGATCTCATTATATTTGCCTGTAAATAGTTTCCTCCTCATTTCACAAGTAGTCTTCAGAGGCAGATAGCTGATTATTTTTCCTATTTTTCAGTCAGCGCGTTCTTGTCCTAATCCTAAAGTCATGTCGCTCCACTATGTGACGTGGTGTATGAAAGCATTTCCTATG
This sequence comes from Dendropsophus ebraccatus, assembly GCF_027789765.1. NCBI lineage: Eukaryota > Metazoa > Chordata > Amphibia > Anura > Hylidae > Dendropsophus > Dendropsophus ebraccatus. Next base: position 180,150,217 of record NC_091455.1, on the reverse strand, counting down.
TGGTCCTTGACCATAAATAGTGCCTGTTCAAAAAGTGTATCCTGGATGTCAACGCTTCCTTTGGTCTCTACAGTCCACATCCTGCCTTATTCGCTGACCTTTTTCACTGTTAGGTGGAATTTCACATTTTTCTGAACTGCTCACTAAAAAATATTGATTTGTTCAACATGCAGAAAGTTCTCTGTATACATTAGACTTGTGTTGGTTCAGGCGATGACTAGATGAGGTTTTGACAGGTCAGATGTGGTTTTAGTTGGTTTTAGTACATTACATGATGATTTTGTCTTGTAATGCAGAAGTGGTTGGTTTCTCAGTGACCAGCAAGATGAATTTTTATACATCAGCAGATGGGTAATGTGAAACCTACTCAGCAAACCACAGAATGACATCCTTGTGCATGGGGGAAAGTCGAGCAAATGCAGAAATATTGTAGGATTGATATATGTGCTAGATCAGATGGAGAACCTGCTTTAAAGTTTAAAGTTATCATTCATTCGGTGGTGACGGGCTTTCAGGCTCTTATATATTTGGGCAAGCGAAAGGCCTCCAGTGGTAACAATACCCGACGGCCATGATCAAGTGTTGTCAGCTTTACAGAATTGCCTTTTAATATATTTGCGTACGTACCATACTTGCAATTCCACATACTGTTAGGGTAGTTTTACACACAGATTTTTTTTTTTTATTAAATGGAAGACATAAAGGAATGACTTGATCTATTTTTCCAAAAATGCTGTATGCGAAACCGCTCTTATGCAAGGAATTAGGTGCAACAGTGGAGCAAGTTGGGTGGACGAGTAATCTAGTATCCCCTCATATGTTTGTGTTATGGATGCAGCGTCACTTACTAATGATTAAAAATGATGATGGGGAAAAAAAAAGTTACAGTATAGTGTATAAAAATATAGAATTATGTGGCAGAGTCTGTAAAAGAATGGGCACCATCCTCTCTGGGCATTGCCGGGGCTTCCATTAGTGGATGACGTTTTTGTAGGTCTAAATTTTTAAAATTTTACCTACATGTGTTAAAAACATATGTACAGAAAGAAAAGCTTGTGCGCTTCTATTTGTAAGTGTTTATTGATGATAAAGGGGTTATGTAGTTTTACACAAACTCTTCTCACATAAAAGATGGCTCTAACAGAGAGTAGATTGTGGCAGAGCATCCTACTAGGTCAATCAGGGGTTATTTCTTTCTCTGCATAGAGCATTTGAATAGGGAACATTTTAAAACAAATGTACCATCAGGACGACACTGGAAAGCTGGTGCAGCAGTCCTTTTTTTTAAACTGCAGCCTGGTTCCCGTGTATGGCGCTGTTCTATTCACGGCTACCGAGCTAGGGGTGAAGCACAGATGAGATATGAAATGTACTTTGTGTCTCCTTGACCTAATATCTATCTAATAGTGTCAGCAGTTTGGAACAGGAATCACAGCTGACAGATTCACTTTAACATTCATGTATCCTTTAAAGCATCTCTGTACCCACAATCTGTCCCCCCCCCCCAAACCACTTGTACCACTTGTACTCCAAGATCTGTCCTAGGCTCCGTTCGGCAGGTAATGCAGTTATTGTCCTGGAAAACAACTTTTAAACATGCAGCCCTGTACCAAACGGCCATGACCTAAAGTGTCCGTGCCCTTACCTTGCACCACCCCTGCGTCTCTCCTCCTCACCCTCTTCATCATTAGTAATGCCACTGGCAGGATATTTCCTATTCTTCTGCACTGAACTCTGCACAGGTGCCTTAATGATCCAGCCTATGTGCCGTGCTCACACAGCTAATAAATAGGAGACAATCTGCCTGAGGCATTCCTAATGATGAAGAGGGCAGGGAGGAGGGACAGAGAGGTTGTGTCAGCCTTGGGCACAGGGCTGCAAGTTTTAAAGTTGTTTTTCAGGACAATAACTGCATCACCTGCCGAACGTACCCCAGGACAGATCTTGGATTAAAAGTAGCTATCCGAAGGTACAAGTGGTTTGGGGGGGGGGGGGGGGGGTCAGATTGTGTCGCTTTAAGACCGACCATCAGTGTTTCATTAGTTATGCTCTGATCTCGGAGACCTGCTTTTCAGCACAATGATTTGTTTTTATAAGTCTAAGTTGTTTTCTTTAAGCATCCATTATAGATCCAGGAATCCAATACTGTCTGACCGAAGCTGGAAAGGTGACTGTGACATATTCTCACTATAAATATAGCTAACCTATAAAGATTCCTATAAATGGAATTGGTCATCCACATTTCATTACATTAGACTGTTTATCACAGGCTCAGGCACACAGATCAGTCATCCTGTAGACACTGTAGACATTCTCCCCATCCACTCAGTTGCTGTGAGGAATTAAAACTCTTTGGAAAACCATGTGATGATGATCAAATAGGTGATAATCTAGATCACTTCCTTAGTGTCCTTATCCGAGATCCTTCTTATAGAGACTGTCCCCTTCAAAATAACATCTTATACCTAAACTATGGTAATCAGCAACTAACTGATGCCATATCTGTTATTTTTTTCATTCCATACTTGCTTGCCTTTCCATATGGCATAAATTAGCTGTTTACCAGAACTAAGGAAAAAGTGGATCCCAGGAGACTGGGCTTTTGAGATCCCTACTGATCCCCAGAACTGAGTCTTGGGAAAATCAGCTGCACTTAAAGCGACTGTACCCACAATCTGACCCCCCCTAAACCGCTTGTACCGTTGGATAGTTGCTTTTAATCCAAGATCTGTCCTTGGGTCCGTTCGGCAGGTGATGCAGTTATTGTCCTAAAAAACAACTTTTAAACTTGCAGCCCTGTGCCCAACAGCCGTGGCCTAGATTGTTTATGCATTAGGCTGGCACACCCTCTGTCCCTCCTCCCCGCCCTCCTCATCATTAGGAATACTCCAGACAGATTGTCTCCTATTCCTCAGCTGTGTTAGCACGGCACATGGGCTGGATCGTTAAGGCACCTGTGTAATGTTCATACTGGAGAAAATGTTCTAGGGGCATTCCTAATGATGAGGAGGGCGGAGAGGAGGGACGGAGGGAGGGTGCAAGCCTAATGCATACACAATCTAGGCCCCGGCCGTTTGACACAGGGCTTTAAGTTTAAAAGTTGTTTTTAGGACAATAACTGCATCACCTGCCGAACGGACCCCATGACAGATCTTGGATTAAAAGCAGCTATCCGAAGGTACAAGTGGTTTGGGGGGGACAGATTGTGGGTACAGAGTCGCTTTAAGCAATCTCTTCACTGTGACCTAAATGGGAATTCTAGCGAGGGCTGAATGAAGGAAAGACAGATTACCCACATATAGGGATGCACGATGCACCGAAATATCGATACTACTATCGATATTTCGGGCAAAAAAAACGATTCAATACCAGGATTTCCTGGTATCGATACTTCATGTTACGCTGCATAATAGTGCAGTGCATAAAGTACAGTGCAGAGAACACGGCCGGCGGCTATCTGAGCGTCGGCCGTGTTCTCTGTATGCCTCTCCCTTCCCCCTGCGGTCACCTCCGCTGCGCGGCTCTCCCTCAGCTCCCAGCGGCGCCATTTTCAAATAGCCGGCACTTGTGTAGATGCGGCTGTCACACTGACAGCGGCATCTAACCGCTCTGTATGCAGCAGGGGTGGCTACTGTGTGTAGCAGATCCCCCCCCCCCCCCTGTTGCCGGTGTCTCTCTGATAATAGAGTCCTGCTCGGCCAGACTCTGTTATCAGGGAAATGATTTATGCAGCGGAGCCGGAGCTGCACAGAGGTCTGGGCGGCTGGGGAGAGAAGACTGAGAGCAGGAGGCCCCGGAGAGGAGGACGGAGGAGGCGGGTGGGGAGAGAAGACTGAGAGCAGGAGGCCCCGGAGAGGAGGACGGAGGAGGCGGGTGGATGTGCAGCACATGTGAGGATAGAGCCGGCTGGCAGGAGGGGGAGGGGACGGGGCTGTGAGGAGCAGACATCAGTGATGTGGGGGGTGACTGGGGGGGGGGGGGGGTCGGCCTTGCTCTGGCTATAGTCTGTGTGCGATCCTGTGTGACCTTCTCTTCCTCAGCAATTTTGGTGATTGGTGCAGATAACAGCTGTGTGGGCAGTCAAGGTATCTGATGCAGCAGAGCTGTCTTAGTGTTATCTGATGTAGCAGAGCTGTCTTAGTGATATCTGATGCAGCAGAGCTGTCTTAGTGATATCTGATGCAGCAGAGCTGTCTTAGTGATAGCTGATGTAGCAGAGCTGTCTTAGTGATAGCTGATGTAGCAGAGATGTCTTAGTAATAGCTGATGTAGCAGAGCTGTCTTAGTGATAGCTGATGTAGCAGAGCTGTCTTAGTGATAGCTGATGTAGCAGAGCTGTCTTAGTGATAGCTGATGTAGCAGAGCTGTCTTAGTGATAGCTGATGTAGCAGAGCTGTCTTAGTGATAGCTGATGTAGCAGAGCTGTCTTAGTGATAGCTGATGTAGCAGAGCTGTCTTAGTGATAGCTGTCTTAGTGATAGCTGATGTAGCAGAGCTGTCTTAGTGATAGCTGATGTAGCAGAGCTGTCTTAGTGATAGCTGATGCAGCAGAGCTGTCTTAGTGATAGCTGATGTAGCAGAGCTGTCTTAGTGATAGCTGATGTAGCAGAGCTGTCTTAGTGATAGCTGATGTAGCAGAGCTGTCTTAGTGATAGCTGATGCAGCAGAGCTGTCTTCATGATAGCTGATGCAGTAGAGCTGTCTTACTGATAGCTGATGTAGCAGAGCTGTCTTAGTGATATCGGATGTAGCAGAGCTGTCTTCGTGATAGCTGATGCAGCAGAGCTGTCTTCGTGATAGCTGATGCAGCAGAGCTGTCTTCGTGATAGCTGATGCAGCAGAGCTGTCTTCGTGATAGCTGATGCAGCAGAGCTGTCTTAGTGATAGCTGATGTAGCAGAGCTGTCTTAGACAGATATCACTAACTTTATTTTTAACACAATAAAAAAAAATAGTCCAAAAATTGGTATCACTGTAATAGTGCAGGGGTATTATATTTCTACCACTGTATTTTTTTTTTTTATACTTTACTAAGTATCGAACTGGTATTGAGTATCGAAATAAAAAAGTTAGTATCGGTATCGAACTCAAAATTCTGGTATCGTGACATCACTACCCACATACAACCATCATATCAGTGATCAGACACCAGAATTAATTAATTGAGTTATTACCTATCCCAGCAATTGGTTATATATTATTATGGTTGAAAAAAAATTACATTTAAGAAGAAGAGCATAGCTAATTTTTGTATATTTTTTTCAGTCTGTACTACCTTCTATTTAAGATACAGGAGTTTCTTGACATTTTAGGATTCTATTTGCTAAAACCACTGATCTAGGCTACATCTGCTTGTGAGTAGTCATGTTTTCTTCAGTGTTTGTCCTTAGGTGACCGAAGAGCTATGTAGAAAGGTGAATTCATGCCGCACTGAACTAGAGATGCCTATCACATGGTGGTTATTGGTAGACGTGACAGATCTGAAAGCAGACGGCTTAGTCCTAAAGATATATTGACTGCTCTAGACTTTTTTTCCGTTTGCAGTGTCTAGCCTTATTTGAAGCGGTTTCCTATTTTATTTATATTGTGTTCTCTATTTGCTGCCTGGCTCAAGAACTGTTAAACTTTTATCATTACAAAAAATTATATAATGATGCGTTTCTGCAAAAAGTGAACCTGTCACCTAGAAATTCATTACCGACATACTGATAATGTTACACAGTTCTTGGAGGAAGGATACACATATTACCTCCCTCCAATTTAGTTGTTTCTGATGGCAATGGGCTGAAAACACCATTTTATGCTACAGCCAAGTGTCCAAGAGGCGTGGCCCTAGCAGTTCACAGATCTTAACTACATTAGCCATGCCTCTTTGGCACTTTACTGCAGCATAAAACAGTGTTTTTGTTTTTTTTTTCATTTTTTTAGTAGATTTCATTGTCGGTACCTCGGTACTCATTCTACAGGTGACAGGTTCACTTTGAGAGTATGTTCACACAGTGATATATTTTTTTTTTAAGTCATTTTGAAGTGAAAATAAGATTGAATTTAGATAAATCGCTCATTTGATTATTTATTGCCTATTTGCTCTTTATTTATGAAAATAAGGCCAGATTTTCACCTAATTTTGCAGTGTGTGGACATAGCCTAAAAGGTTTGACCATTCTGGGTTATTCATTTTTCCAAGGACAGTCTGTCGATGATGAGCAGAACTTGAGACGTCCCCTAGATTACTTAAAGGGTTTGTCCAGCTTTAGTGACTAATGTACTGTATGTCGCTGCGGGGGACATAGCAGTGAGGTATACTTACCTGTCTCTTCTGCCACAGCTGGCAGTTCCCAGGCCACCTACTGTCCTCCACCGGCCAGTGCTGTCATCTTCTTGAAAACCTTTGGTAATGTACTGTTCTGACAGGGAACGGCCACTCAGCATTAACAGCGCTGTACTGTCTATGCTGGGCAGACATTTCAGATGGGAACAGCATATTACAGGTTGTTGTCAAAAAGATAAGAATGCTGGAGATCGAAGGACAGCAGGTGGTCCAGGAAACGGCAGTATACAGTGGAGCAGAACAGGTAAGCAAGTAAGGTAACAAGTAGCTCCTGAAAGGCTTTGCCTTCTGTCCTTTGTGAACATCCTTCAGCGTCTACTTCTTATAGATCAGTAAGAATGTCTTCCAGATGAAACCAATAACAGCTAGGAACAGGGCCGTCTTAACAAAACTATGGGCCCCTGGGCACAGCTGCGGACTGGGCCCCCAACACAAGATCAAGTCACCGCATCCCCCTCAAAGTGTTGCTGTGCAGCCCCATGTGGAGAAAAATAAATAGAATACCCCCCTGCATCCCCCATATAGAATAGCCCCCCTGTGTACCCTCATATAGAATACCCCCCTACACCCCCCATATAGAATAGCCCCCATGCATCCCCCCATATAGAATAGCCCCCCTGTGCATCTCCCCATATAGAATAGCCCCCCTGTGCATTCCCCCCATATAGAATAGCCCCCCTGTGCATCCCCCCCATATAGAATAGCCCCCCCTGTACATCTCCCCATATAGAATAGCCCCCCTGTGCATTCCCCATATAGAAAAGCCCCCCTGTGCATCCCCCCATATAGAATAGCCCCCCTTTGCATCCCCCCATATAGAATAGCCCCCTGTGCATCCTCCCCTTATAGAATAGCCCCCCCCTGTGCATCCCCCCATATAGAATACCCCCCTTATAGAATAGCCCCCATGCACCCCCCTATGTAGAATAGCCCCCCTGTATATCTCCCCTTATAGAATAGCCCCCCCTGTGCATCCTCCCCTTATAGAACAGCCCCTTCTGTGCATCCTCCCCTTATAGAATAGCCCCCCCTGTGCATCCCCCCCTTATAGAATAGCCCCCCTGTGCATCCCCCCCTTATAGAACAGCCCCCCTGTGCATCCCACCCTTATAGAATAGCCCCCCCCCCTGCATCTCCCTTATAGAACAGCCCCCCCTGTGGATCCCCCCTCATAGACTAGCCCCCCTGTGCATCCCCCCTTATAGAACAGCCCCCCCTGTGCATCCCCCCTTATAGAATAGCCCCCCTGTGCATCCCCCCCTTATAGAATAGCCTCCCTGCATCCCCCTTATAGAACAGCCCCCCCTGTGCATCCCCCCTCATAGAACAGCCCCCCTGTGCATCCCCCCTCATAGAATAGCCCCCCTGTGCATCCCCCCTTATAGAATAGCCCCCCTGTGCATCCCCCCATATAGAATAGCCCCCCTTTGCATCCCCCCATATAGAATAGCCCCCCTGTGCATCCTCCCCTTATAGAATAGCCCCCCCTGTGCATCCCCCCATATAGAATACCCCCCTTATAGAATAGCCCCCATGCACCCCCCTATGTAGAATAGCCCCCCTGTATATCTCCCCTTATAGAATAGCCCCCCCTGTGCATCCTCCCCTTATAGAACAGCCCCTTCTGTGCATCCTCCCCTTATAGAATAGCCCCCCTGTGCATCCCCCCTTATAGAATAGCCCCCCTGTGCATCCCCCCTTATAGAATAGCCCCCCCTGTGCATCCTCCCCTTATAGAACAGCCCCTTCTGTGCATCCTCCCCTTATAGAATACCCCCCTGTGCATCCCCCCTTATAGAATAGCCCCCCTGTGCATCCCCCCTTATAGAACAGCCCCCCCTGTGCATCCCCCCTTATAGAATAGCCCCCCCCTGCACCCCCCTTATAGAATAGCCCCCCTGTGCATTCCCCATATAGAATAGCCCCCCTGTGCATCCCCCCATATAGAATAGCCCCCCTTTGCATCCCCCCATATAGAATAGCCCCCATGCACCCCCCTATGTAGAATAGCCCCCCTGTATATCTCCCCTTATAGAATAGCCCCCCTGTGCATCCTCCCCTTATAGAACAGCCCCTTCTGTGCATCCTCCCCTTATAGAATAGCCCCCCCTGTGCATCCCCCCTTATAGAATAGCCCCCCTGTGCATCCCCCCCTTATAGAACAGCCCCCCCTGTGCATCCCCCCCTTATAGAATACCCCCCCCCCCTGCATCTCCCTTATAGAACAGCCCCCCCTGTGGATCCCCCCTCATAGAATAGCCCCCCTGTGCAATCCCCCCTTATAGAACAGCCCCCCCTGTGTATCCCCCCTTATAGAATAGCCCCCCTGTGCATATCCCCCTTATAGAATAGCCTCCCTGCATCCCCCTTATAGAATAGCCCCCCTGTGCATCCCCCCTCATAGAATAGCCCCCCTGTGCATCCCCTCTTATAGAATAGCCCCCCTGTGCATCCCCCCATATAGAATAGCCCCCCTTTGCATCCCCCCATATAGAATAGCCCCCTGTGCATCCTCCCCTTATAGAATAGCCCCCCCTGTGCATCCCCCCATATAGAATACCCCCCTTATAGAATAGCCCCCATGCACCCCCCTATGTAGAATAGCCCCCCTGTATATCTCCCCTTATAGAATAGCCCCCCCCTGTGCATCCTCCCCTTATAGAACAGCCCCTTCTGTGCATCCTCCCCTTATAGAATAGCCCCCCTGTGCATCCCCCCTTATAGAATAGCCCCCCTGTGCATCCCCCCTTATAGAATAGCCCCCCTGTGCATCCTCCCCTTATAGAACAGCCCCTTCTGTGCATCCTCCCCTTATAGAATAGCCCCCCTGTGCATCCCCCCTTATAGAATAGCCCCCCTGTGCATCCCCCCTTATAGAACAGCCCCCTGTGCATCCCCCCCTTATAGAATAGCCCCCCCTTGCACCCCCCTTATAGAACAGCCCCCCCTGTGCATCCCCCCTCATAGAATAGCCCCCCTGTGCATCCCCCCTTATAGAACAGCCCCCCTGTGCATCCCCCCCTTATAGAATAGCCCCCCTGTGCATCCCCCCTCATAGAATAGCCCCCTGTGCATCCCCCTTATAGAATAGCCCCCCTGTGCATCCCCCCTTATAGAATAGCCCCCCTGTGCATCCCCCCTTATAGAATAGCCCCCCTGTGCATTCCCCTATGTAGAATAGCCCCCCTGTGCATCCCCCCCTTATAGAACAGCCCCCCCCCCCCCCCCCCCGTGTGGCCACATGTGAAGGGGTTTTAAAAGAAAATATAAAAAAATACAACTCACCTCTCCTTCAGTTGGCAGCAGCTTCAGTCGGATCTTCAGTTGGCAGCAGCTTCTCCCTGCTGCTGCAGCGCGACGGCTCCTCTCTCCACTCAGGTCCTCAGCGGCGCGTCAGGGAAGTGACGTCACCGCTGGGGACCTGATGTAGGTGCCTGCAGACGTGCCTGCGCGCGGCACGTCTGCGGCTCCTGAGGGATCACTGAGGCCCGGAGGAGACTGAGGGAATAGCGCGGCGGGCGGCCGCGCTATTCTCTCATTCTCAACTACTGCACCACTCGGTGGTGAGGAAGACCGGACCGGGCGGCACATGCAGCCCGGCCCAGCCCGCCCCTGGTCTTTCCCTTTCTGCAGGGTAGGCGACTGCCACTGGGGCCCCCCATGAGTCATAGGGCCCCCGGGCAGCCGCCTACCCTGCCCAATGGGAAAGACGGCCCTGGCTAGGAAATAGTCTGAGATTTCCTGTGTCCACCTGTAAATGGTAAAGCTTTATTGATTTCATAAAGTTGATCAATCACAGTAATTTTCTTAGGTAAATGTCTTCTAAAGCAGACGTTTCTTATAGATTAAGGTCTCAGCATTGATTATCCCTAGGAGAAGGAACAATTAATGTCGCCCTCTGTGCACAACTGTGTTAGAAGAAAAGAATCATTTTCTAATGGTAGTGAAAGCTGCAGAGCTCCATTGTATTTGTAGACATGAGCAGAAGACTTGTATAGTATATATAGAAAGTCATGGACAGTACAGTAACTCCTCTGTTCATGTGGTTTTGTTTGTCACATCTATAAATAAATAAAAATAGTGTATACTCACTTTGATCATTTTCATGAATAGCCTTAACATAAATAATATATCAAGTATCGATCTGTTAGTTTTTATTCCAGGAGAGGTCCATGCTTAGGGTGGTATTACACGGAACGATTATCGTTCGAAAAATCGTTAAATCGTTCAGATTTGAACGATAATCATTTCGTGTAATAGCAGGCAACGATTAAACGACCAACAAGAAATTGTTGATCGTTTAATAGGATCCGGACCTATTTTTATTGTTTGATCGTTCGCTCATCGTTCGCACATCGTTCGCATATCGTTCGGTGGAATAAGAATTCACAGCTGAAACGTACGCAATAGCGACGACTAAACGACCGCAAGAACGATCATAAATAACGATCATCGTTTCGTGTACTTGGGCGAACGATTTCGGGTCGTTTGCCTTAGCGGTCGTTTAAGATCGTTTATCGTTAATCGTTAGTCGTTGGAAAATTGCTTGGTGTAATAGTACCCTTAGTGTGTCTGACTCCGTGTCACATGACCTGCATAGATTATAAAAATCTATGGGAGAGTCTGTCACAAGACTTAGCAAGAGAGGAGTGTAAAGGCGCCTATCCTTGCATGTTCTATTATTCGGTCAGAATTGGAACACTCAGACCCAGATACTAAATTTTAATGTGTCACAAAGTCTCTGTGACTTGTCAAAAGTTTTCTTTTGTGACAGGTAAACTTTTAAAAACAATCCTTTTAATACTTACCAACAGTATGCATCAGAGAAATCATCTAGTTTTGCCATCTGAAACAATGCTCCCTGCTGCCCCCTCTGTCCAAGTCAGGAACTGTCAAGGAGCAAACCTCTCTTCTCTGGCGCCGGAAATTTCCTAACGTGGATGGAGGTGGCAGCGAGTAAGGATGTACTTTGAGTATTTGACTGTCTTTAGTTGAGTATGCTAGATAGTAGTTTCGTCATGTCTGCTTGGTATTGGCATTGAGCCAATGGTTAAATGATTATTAATGGAATATTATTATTATGACTTTTTGTTTCTAAACTTATGTTATTTCATAAAGATGTTGTGAATTGTTTTTTATTGCCCCTCTTTTGCCTTTTTTTTTCCCCTATTGGAGAGTTGGGCACCAGGATGCATAAGTCCCCATTACCTCCCATAGATAGCTGAGGACTTCATATATGCTGGACTCCATTGTTCCTAGTTGTATTTTTCTCTCTGTTATGAATCCTGCTGCTGTACCTTAGGGTGATCTCTCATTAAATAAAGAGTTTAATCCTGGAGGAAAGGCTGGGGTAGATTGTCTAAACAACATCTGCTTATTTATAGTGCAGTAAAATGTTCTGGTCCTTAGGCTCGGCTCTTAGTACATGGTGACCTTCCGTAAAGGAAAGTTTTAAAATTAGCAGGAAAGATTTCTTGTGGCTATTGTTGTATTTTACATTAAATATACATGGGAGAGTACTTCATACATGGTTGTGACTTTTTACCTTGAACCAATAAATTCAAATTTGTGTCTTTTTATTGGATTTCATGTTCTATCTAAAACGGTGTGTATGTTAAAGGGAGCCTGTGATCACATGTCACTCTCTAAAATGTCACTTTGAGGATACATACACATACAGGCAAGACCGGCGACCATGTGAAGCACCTGTGGCTTTCTGCAAATCACATTTGTGGGTGGACGGCCATTAAAATTGTACAGAAGGAAGTGAAAGGTCCCTTTTTGTCACATGACTCCACATCTTACATTGACATCAATGGGAGTGGGGTTTTCTGCTGTGTCATTGCCTGAAAATTTATGCAGAAATCTGAATAGTTTCCATATTGAAAACCTCACAGGTTCTATCTGTGATTGAATGCAGCAGTTCTGTTTAGTATGTACAGGACATAAATCGGCACAGCGCTGGGAGTGACGGTGCAGATTCCCCCCCCCTTCCTAATCCTTATCTTCTGGCAAGACTATTTTGCAGTCAGAAAACCCCCTTTAAAGCGACTCTGTACCCACAATCTGCCCCCCCCCCCTAAACGCTTGTACCTTCAGATAGCGGCTTTTAATCCAAGATCTGTCCTGCGGTCCGTTTGGCAGGTGATGCAGTTATTGTCCTAAAAAACAACTTTTAAACTGGCAGCCCCGTGCCCAACGGCCGGTGCTTAGATTGCGTATGCATTAGGCTGGCACAACGTCTCTGTCCCTCCTCCCCACCCTCCTCATCATTAGGAATGTTCCAGGCAGATTGTCTCCTATTCATCAGCTGTGTGAATACTGAACATGGGCTGGATCGTTAATGCACCTGTGCAATGTTCAGACAGGAGAAAATGTTCCAGTGGCATCCGTAATGATGAAGAGGGTAGGGAGGAGGGACGTAGGGGTGGTGCAAAGTTAGGGCACAGATACTCTAAGCCCCGGCCGTTGGGCACGAGGCTGCAAGTTTAAAAGTTGCTTTTTTAAGACAATAACTGCATCACCTGCCGAACGGACCCCAGGACAGATCTTGGATTAAAAGCAGCTATCTAAAGGTACAAGCGGTTTGGGGGGGACAGATTGTGGGTGCAGAGTCGCTTTAGATACTGGGAACCATTCCATGTCTGTTTACAGGTACTATGTGCTACTTTATTAAATTAAATAAAAATAAAAGCTTTTTTTCTGAACTTGTGACTATTTAGGGAATAACATCTTTACAACCCTATTACTGTGTGTATAAGGCTATGACAGTGGTTTTAGGTATTTACAGGCCTCTTTTAAATAAGAAGTGTTTTTAATAAGAAGTGAAACAGAAAAATAAGATGGCACAATCTGAGAATGTTGGGGGATAATCTGAATCCACGTGAGAACATATTTCATTAAGATCAGAAATGTGATCAGCTATGGTCTTGTGTACGTTAAAAAAAAAGACACTCTGGTCTTATATACTTATGATGTGACGTCGGTACCCGATTTTGCACTACTTTTACAGGCCTGGAGGTTCTCCATGTCGATTTACTTCCTCACAATGTTCCAGTGTTTATATGACAGTTTTCTGAAAGAACTATGTGCTCCCAGCCTGCCACGAACTTTGCGGCCTTCCTCGGGAACTCAATGCTTATTATATGCTGTACCGAAGAGTCATTTGTTTTTGGCTTTATAACCTGTTATTTCATGTTTCTCTGTTGTATAAAACTTTAATAAAAATAAAAACCACAGTTTAAAAAAAAAAAAAAAAAAAAAAAAAGACACATTTTGATCCGTGTTTTTGTTTTTAATAGAGATGAGCGAACCTGGAGCATGCTAGAGTCGATCCGAACCCGAACTTTCGGCATTTGATTAGCAGTGGCTGCTGAACTTGGATAAAGCCCTAAGGCTATGTGGAAAACATGGATATAGTCATTGGCTGTATCCATGTTTTCCAGACAACCTTAGAGCTTTATCCAAGTTCAGCAGCCACTGCTAATCGAATACCGAACATTCGGGTTCGGATCGACTCGAAACCGAACCCGGTTCGCTCATCTCTAATTTTTAATAATGGAAGTAATTGGAAAAACAAATCAAAACAGATACACACAAATGCATCCAAAACAGATTAAAAGAACGGGTTGCAAAAACGAAGTGTCAATTAGAGATGAGCGAACTGTTCGGACTTTTGGAAAGCAGTTCGCTCTCTCCTCATGCCTGTGATCCCAGACGCATAGTTGCGCTACCGGGAACATGGGGCCAGGATATTCCAGGGAATCGATGTTGAAATCCCTGGAATATCCTGGGCGCCTATTTGTGGGATCGCAACTATGCGGCCGGGATCACAGGCGTGAGGTCCGCTCATCTCTGGTGTCAACCCAACCTAAAAAGTAGTAGATGCTTAGAACAAAGCAGATTTGGTTGGTAAATCTATGATAAATGAATGTAAGTGTACCAAGGATAAAAATATATATACCTGAAGATAAAGAAGAAGAGACTAAATGGACCAGGGATTCTGTTTTTGCTGACAATCTTCTATAATTCTGTGTTCTTTGTTATACATTTGGATGGTATACAGCTTTTTTAACCATTGTGTTGAAAAGCAGAGTCAGCTGTTCAGTACAGGTGCGAAATATGATGTAGAATACAGTTCTTTACCTCAGGGCTATATGTTTAGCATATGCATTGTGATATTGTTATGTCATGCATGCAGAACATTAACCTCACAGCTGGTAAATAGATTTTAACTAGTTTACATTGTGAGGGGGAGACAACACTGCAATCCCATGGCTTATACATCCCTTACACTATGATATTCATACACCCTACTAAGCCATACTGCTATAGGGGCCCTAAAGCGACTCTGTTCCCACAGTCTGACCCCCCCAAACCACTTGTACCTTTGGATAGCTTCTTTTAATCAAAGATCTGTCCTGGGGTCCATTCAGCAGGTGATGCAGTTATTGTCCTAAAAAACAACTTTTAAACTGGCAGCCCTGTGTCACACTGCTGTGGCCTAGACTATCTGTGCCCTAACTTTGCACTTTGCTTGACACAGGGCTGCAAGTTTAAAAGTTGTTTTTTAGGACAATAACTGCATCACCTGCCGAACGCACCCCAGGACAGATCTTGAATTAAAAGCAGCTATCTGAAGGTATAAGCGGTTTGGGGTGGGCAGATTGTGGGTACAGAGTCACTTTAAAGTGTTACTGTCGTTAATTTTTAATTTTTTTTTGCAGAAATCAATAGTCCATTTAAGAATTTTAAGAAACTTTGTAATTGGGTTTATTAGCAAAATCTGCCATTATCTGCATGTAAAAAGCCTTTTCCCAGGTCCCCCCTCCTCTCCTTTCTGTCATCCACTCCTCAGAATCAGAAAATCTTGACTGTTTTTTCATTAGTCGGATCTGTCTGGTCTATGAAGAGGGGAGGGGGAAGGAGCGAGATTAGTGGGCAGCTGAGAGCTGAGAACAAAGCATTGCTCAGCAGGGGAGCTATTCAGAGCCCAAATTAGAGGTCAGAGAGGTCCATGGTGCCTGTCAAAGGAGAGAGCCCATGATGTGAATGTAAATTAACTCTTTGTTGTCCTGTTTTGCTGCTTTTACTTTCTCTCTCCATAGGAAAACCATGAAGACAGGGGGGGAGAGCTTCAAACTTCTTTTTCATGATACAAATTCATTTTTCGGCTAATAAAACCAATTGCAAAGTTTCTTAAAATCGCCTGTACTATTGATTTCTGCAATAGTGACTCTTGTATTGCTGCCTTAAAACTAATTGCATGGATTCCCTCTTTGGGTACCTCTTAGAATACTAAAGTCCTGCCATGCAAATGTAGGAGCTGCCACAGAGGGCGGGAAGGAGTTAGCAAGGACAGTGTATTTTTATGAAGCTTCAGTACTCAAAATCATAGCTGCTGTGAAATAGTTTAACTTGGATACATGACCTATTCTATAAAATAAGGAATCAGTCTTATGTGACTAACATAGAGAGAAGCAAACATCAAAGGAGATACTCATTATGCATTATATGAATGTGGGTATTGATCTTGTCAAGCTCCAGGGCTGACACCAGGACACAGATGATAGGAGTATTCCCTGGCCATCATGCTACCATGCACAAGATATGGACAGATTTCTAAGAGAGCATCTTGTGCGTTGTCGTGTTAAATAATACTCCCATCATTGGTGTCCTGGTGTAAGCTAAGCAGCTTGACATGGTCAGCACCCGGATTCAGTTCTTCTTTAGGATGGAGGTCTCCTTCCTTTGAGGTTAGCTGTATCTGACCAAAAGGGAACCACACCCTTCGGGGAGGCTCGGTGGCCTTGACCACCTGCCTTTTCCAGTGAAACAGGTGCTGCGGTTGTTGCGAGTCAGTCACATACCTACGTAGACAGACACCTGGCATAAGATGGTACTCATAGAATGCCTGTCACCTTTTTTTATTTTATTTAATTTTATTTCTTAAAGGGGAACTCCAGCATTTTTCCCTTTTTAAATCAACTGGTTTCACAAAGTTATATTGATTTGTAAATTACTTCTATTTAGAAATCTCAAGTCTTCCAATACTTATCAGCTGCTGTGTGTCCTGCAGGAAGTGGTGGATTCTTTCCAGTCTGACATGACGCTCTCTGCTGCCCCCCTCTGTCTGAGACCGGAACTGTCCTGAGTGGCAGCAAATCCATATAGAAAACTTATCTTTCTCTGGACAGTTCCTGTCTTGGACAGAGGTGGCAGCAGAGAGCTCTGTGTCACACAGAAAAGAATGCAGCCTTTCCTGCAGGGCATACAGCAGCTGATAAGTACTGGAAGACTTGAGATTTTTAAATAGAAATAAATTACAAATCTATATAACTTTCTGAAACCAGTTCATCTGAAAGAAAAAGATTTTTGCTGGACAACCCCTTTAAGATTTTGGAGTAAAATGTGGACAAAGCTACATTTTCTGTGCATAATTTACCCCTCCAGACTTTTATCACGTACAACAAAGATCTCCAATCCGTCCCTCCATCTTATGTTGACTACATTTCTAAGATCCCTGAAAACTTTTCTTGGAATATAATAATTCTGAATGAATCGAGCACTGTACTGGGTCAAGTAGCAGCTCCCGCTAATCTGTGGACTTGAAAACGTATTCTTTTTGGCCAGGGCCAAGGACTCAAGTAGATGTAAAGGAGGTGCTACATTGTTATTTTTAGGAATGACGAGCCTACATCTCTGCATCCAATGTCACAATTGTTCCTGGCCAGCTTTCCCATGGGTTTTTAACCTCTCGTTACAATTCTCCTATGTAACAGGAAATAGGTGGAGAGGAACAAACAAAAAGTCAGCATATCAGTCACACACACATAGCGGATAGTGATTTAGAGTGATTTCATACAGCACTGCACTGGCATACTCATACCTGGACCTTGTGCTCTCTTCTATATGATCTGTTAACTTATTGCAGAATATGAGTCCTAAGTAAACTTGTCATCACTGCAATGTCTTTCGACTGTGGATTTAAGTATTTATTTGCTCTTTCTCCAACCCTCAAGGCCGGAGTTATGTGCAAACTGCATGGAAGAGAAGAGTTCAGACGCATTGATTTTGTACAGAAGCTGACCAGGGATCAGATCCTGCCATCGACGGCCAAGACACCTGACAAGAGAGAACAACAAGTAGGTCTATATAACCTTATTCAGAGAAACAAATTAGCAGTGGCAGAATCTGACATGTATAACCACTGACCTTAGAATAGTCAATGATGATAATTGTGTCTGTGATTCTGAATCTATTGTTCTGATTGATGCCCGATCCATCTGATGTTTTGGGAAAGGAGATTTGTTTTTACTTTAGAATTTGGATACATTTCGCCTTATTGTTTATATGGTATGTAGTGGTGTTCATATGTGCGGGCGAAAACGCTTTATATCATTCAAATTTAAGTGATAATCTTTCCATGTGTATGCAGGCAATGATGAAACCGCTAACGAAAATTTCGATCGCATCTTTTGAGCCTAGTATGCACTGCAATAGTAGACTGTGAATGTGGCCTTTTTTGCTAGACGGCAATTATATAAAGATATGGGATAAAAGACTAAAATAAAAATTAGCTTCAATTTTACTGTTATTTAATTGCCTGTTATTTATTTGATTATTACTACGGAATTTTGTGATGGTAATTTCCGGTTCATTTCGCCACTGGGTCAGAATTCTACCATTTAATGCTGTATAAAATTTGTCTAAAGGGGTTGTCGAAGAGTTAGGCTAGGTTCACACTGTGTTTTTGCTGTCTGTTTAACGCTTCTGATTATGAAAAAAAAAACAGATGCAAAAATGAATGGTGAAAATGGATGCAATTGTATGCCAGTCTGTCAGGATCCGTTTTCCATTGACTTACAATATTTATTTTTTAGCGTACACAAAAACATTTCTGTATGTTGAAACTGAACATTTAAAGCAAATGTACCATCAGTACATTAAGTTTCACACATGGATAGAACGGCCATTAGAATTAATGGAGCCGCATTATAGAGAGGCGGGCCAGCCTGCCTCCAGTGCTTCACCCCCGGCTGGTGCCTGGGAATAGAACGGCGCCATATGCGGGAATCGGGCTGCGGTTGAAAAAAGGGACCGTGGCATTGGCTTCCTCGTGCCAACTCTGTGTGATGCTTAAAGCAATGTACTGATGGTATATTCACTTTAAAAACGGATCTGTTAAGTGAAAAGCAAAAATGCAGTGTGAACCCAGCCATAAAATAAAATTAGCATCAGGAAGTGTTATAATAAATACTGCATTCACCTGTTAAATCCCTCACTTTTCCAGCACTGTTGCTTTGCTGGTTCCCCACAGATGCTAGGTTTCTTTTCAGGAGCAAAGACATGGCGTAGATCTTGATGTCAGCAGTCATGTGATTTAGTCAGCGGCATCATCAGTGAGGCTGCAGCAGTCACGTGCAAGAATGGCACAACAGACTACACTCTTCTTGCTGCCAGAAACCCTAACAACCAACCAACATAACAAAGCATCTACATAAACAGAACTTTAAAGAGTCACTGTAGTTAATTTTTTTTTTGCAGAAATCAATAGTCCAGGCGATTTTAAAAAACTTTGTAATTGGGTTTCTTAGGCAAATATGCCATTATCTGTTTTTATAAAACTTTCCCCAGGTCCCCCCTCCTCTCCTTTCTGTCATCCACTGCTCAGAATCAGGAAATCTCGACTGTTTTTCATCAGTCGGATCATGAGCTATGGAGAGGGGAGGAGGAAGGAGCGAGATTAGCGGGCAGCTGAGAGCCGAGAACAAAGCGGGGGGGGAGCTATTCAGAGTGCTATTCAGAGGTCAGTGGTGACTGCAGAGGATAGAGCCCATGACGTGAATGTAAATTAACTCTTTGTTGTCCTGTTTTGGTGCCTCTACTTTCTCTTTCCGTAGGAGAACAATGAAGATGGGGGAGAGCTTCACACTGCTTTTTCATGATAAAAATTCATTTTTCAGCTAATAAAACCAATTACAAAGTTTCTTAAAATCGCCTGTACTATTGATTTCTGAAAAAAATTTTTAACGACAGTGACACTTTAAGCCCCTATCACATAGGCCAATGCAGAGGAGAAAATGAGCGATGTCAGCACTTGCTTGTTTCTCGCTCTCTGCTCGCCGCCGACGCTATTATACGCACCAGCAGCGAGCAGGTAAGAGCCGTGGGGGGGGGGGCTGTTCCACTGAGCGACAGCAGCAGATCGTTACTATCTTAGTCAGAAAGACAATGGCAGATAACGATCAGCCGACATGAACGATGTCTGCCATTGTCTTTCTGATTGTTGTGTTCTATTACACAAGACGATTATCTGCTGCAACGGCCAATATCGTCCGGATACGGACGATAATCGCTTTGTGTAATAGGGCCTTAAGGGTGTAGATGATTGAAGAACCTGACTGACATTAAGTCACTTTTTTTGGTTTTGTTCTACAAGACTGGTTTAAGGTATGTTCACACTGAGGAATAGGCAAGTATTTCAAGCTGAATCCGCACTTAATTTGACGTGTATTCCGCTTGCAATTCCACCTGTAAAATAAGTACAGAGCAATGTTCCATTGTGTTCAATGGGTTGTTTGCTCTGTTGTTCACATGGCGGAATTTACACACAAAATGTTCCACCATGGATCCGCTTTCCGCCAAAAGAATTGACGTGTCAATTCTTTGGGCGTATTCTGCTAGAGATATTCCATAAAAGTCATTGGGGCTTTCTTCCCGAATTCCACGCCAACTCAAGAAGAGGAAATTTTTCTCAGGAAAATTTCCTCTTCAATTCCTTGCCTATTCCTCAGTGTGAACATACCCTTTACAGGGAAATGTGCTGCCAGCGAATGATTGTTTTAACATAAAAGATGTGATAAGAAATATACATTTGCTCCTGGGATGTTTACATGGGCAGTAATAAATAAGAACGTTCGACCATTGCTGCAGCCTTTTGGTGTTTGCAATGGCTGCTACTGGTACTATTAGTAGCAGCGGTGCAAAGTACTGCAGCCTTACCCGTTTTGCTACAACATTTGCAAATGCAAGGCAGTTGCGCAAGCCTTATATCCTCAAACACAATTCCCCTTTATATTTTTGATTGGCAGGGGTCTGTCTCACAGCAATCTAATATTGATGGGATATCCTGGGGATAGACTAGGGCTGAATAAGCCCTTGAAGGGACTTGGGGTTGAATTTATGGGCAGCTTGATATACAGTAATCTATGATATATTGCAGGATTTATATAATTCATTATTCAGCTTACTATTGTTCCCCCCCACCCTTCCTCCCAATTGCTGCCGGTCATTTTCCACAGATGTTACATTATTTGTAGCAAAGTTATGTCAATGTCATCTATTGTGTCAACACGTTCTACAACCTTATACTGGCAATTTTGTTGCTTAGCCCATAAGGCATGAAGTGAGCTGTGAGTGAGGATAAAAACACTATATAGAGGTATGTATGTTTGTCTATAACAAGATTATTATAATAATACAGTACTGTATGATCTCTGTACTTTAAAATACTGATCCCCAACCTGTAGCTGATGACCATGTGTGGCTTCCTTACAGCTGCTGGTATACATAGAATATACTGTACACCAGTATAGAAAGGCTAAAGATAGTGGGAAAGATTCATGCATATTGTTAAAAGAAAAATCGACCACATTAAACCAGACCAGAGGTGCAGAAACTGTGCCTAATGTATGACCGTAATGCAGCACACTATGCAATAAATTTAATGTTCCCTACTAGTCATGTTTGACACTTTTTTTCCTTTTTACCCCAGTAGTTTGTGCCAACGTAATGGTTACTTTACTTTGATGCCACAAACTATTGGTAAACTATTTATAGAATAAGTAATATATATTTGGAAGAGGTCTGACCACTGAGATCCCTATACACACACACACACACACACCTATCACGAGAACTAGGGTGCCTCCAGGAGACAGCACCACTCTTGTCTCCAGTTTGGGCGCAGGTTTTGTAACTTGATTTCATTTAAGTAAATAGATCTTAATTGCAAACCATACCTGAACTGGAGACTGGAGTGGTGCTGTCTCTGGAAGAAAGTGGCCATGTTTTTGTAGCGCTGGATAATCCCTTTAAACCTTTATTCTCAGTTAAATGTAAAGCATGGACCCTATTTACTGTATATATAAATGTCCAGGTGTTTGTTGAAGAGCCTGGTAATTTCTCATCCTTTTATGCTCTAGGATCCAGGTTGACTATAAACTTTACATGGCTGCCATTGTTCTTATAGCCTTGATTCCCTCATTGAGGCTGGGTTCATACTACGTATATTTCAGTCAGTATTGTGGTCCTCATATTGCAACCAAAACCAGGAGTGGATTGAATACACAGAAAGGCTCTGTTCACACAATGTTGAAATTGAGTGGATGGCCGTCATTTAATGGTAAATATTTACTGGTATTTTAAAACAACGGCTGTTGTATTGAAATAAAGGCCGTTATTTACTGTTATATGGCGGCAATCCACTTAATTTCAACATTGGATGAACAGAGCCTTTCTGTGTTTTCAATCCACTCCTGGTTTTGGTTGCAATATGAGGAACACAATACTGACTGAAATATACGTAGTGTGAACCCAGCCTAATACTGTATGCGCAATATCAGTGGATTTGACAAGGCAATATACAACCTGCCAGTCCATTATTAAACTTTATGAAAGACGTTTGAGGAACACTTGCTACGTTTGACCCAACCACTTGCTGACACATAACATCACAAATTAGTTTGCCAGTCTTAAACGAGAAGTCCGGCGAAAATTTATATTAATTAGAGATGAGCGAACCTCGAGCGGTGGCTGCTGAAGTTGGATAAAGCCCTAAGGCTATGTGGAAAACATGGATATAGTCATTGGCTGTATCCATGTTTTCCAGACAACCTTAGAGCTTTAACCAAGTTCAGCAGCCCCGCTAATCAAATGCCGAACGATCGGGTTCGGATGGACTCGAACCTGAACCCGGTTCGCTTATCTCTAATATTAAAGTATTTTATTGCCCCCCCCCCCCCCAAAAGTTATACAAATCACCAATATACACTTATTACGGGAAATGCACACAAAGGTTTTTTTTCCCTGCACTTACTACTGCATCAAGGCTTCACTTCCTGGATAAAATGGTGATGTCACGACCCGACTCCCAGAGCTGTGCGGGCTGTGGCTATTTCTCTTACAGCAAGATACAAAAGAGTAAAGGAATAGAGGGGCTATATGGAATATATAAAATTTTTTATTATGTATCATACTTTATTGCTACATAAGAGTATATATATAATAGATATATATATAATTATTTTTTTTTGCAAATTTTCTTTATCTTCCACTTGATATATTAATACTTCAGAGGGAACCCGTTGGCTTGATATGTTTCTTCTGATTTTTAGCACATCTTGCAGTCCAAGTAGCTCTCAATTCTCCTCTACTTATCAGAAATATTCAGCGGCTGTAAGACTACTGTTCATCTTTTCGGCATACAGCACCTGCCATGGAAACATGTTTTAGATCGATAATACCTTCTAGTTCTTCCTATGTACTTCTCTTATCCCAGCACAAGTACATGATTCAGCTGTGTTTTGGTGAGATAACAGCTTTGGCCGTGCTGTGATGGATGCCCAACTCCATGTCTCTCATTCATTATAAGAGGCAGGGATGGAGTCCTGGCACATACCCATTTCAGCCCAGACATCATTGACAGAAAAGCCTTATTTGATTTTCTTTGTCTACACGAAAACATTCAGCATTTTGCATTTTTTTTTGCTGAATGACTTTTTCTAGGAACATATTTGAAGCATTAATCACATTGATGTAAATGTGTCATTGTGAGCTCGGCGGAGGGTTTTCTCTAGGATTTTGTTTTATAGAGGGTGGGTTGGTTTGTTTGACAGTCTGATATTTTACCAAACAAATACAGCTTTGTGTTCACACATCGTGTTCGGTGAAATGCTCCATTCATCTGTCGCCCGCTGCTTTGCAAATCGGTGATAAATTATAACTCGGAGACAGATATGGGCTTCTATTTTGGGATATTCAAGAACTTTCTTATGGTGTCTGCGTTTCACAATATGTTAATATCATATTGGCCGTTCTTCCTTCTATGTAAAGATAAAGTACAGGATATACATAGTGTTTATTGATTTTACTTTAATTCTATGAAGGCAATATATTTCTACTATCCCTGCCCACCTGGCACTGTACTGTATGGTGTAGTCTTTTTATGATGGCTTTGAGCAATTTATTCCTTGAAGTTATGTAGGTTGCTGTGCACTGCAGAGAGACTTGTATACCTTACCTAAGTGGTTATGGAAGACAAGTAAGGATAAGACGCTTCCTGCTGTTGCTCTGCCACCCTACCAATGGTTTCAAAATAAAGCATTGAAAACTCTGCAAAAATAACATGTAAAGGAGGCCTTAAAGGCATACTATCACTTAAAAAAAAAAAAAAAAAAAAGTTTTAATCGGTCAGAACCCTACGATTGCTAGATAGAGCCAAGAGAAATTCGGTTTTATGCTTGCCTCCCTTGATCATTGCTCTTCCTTTGTCCCTGTCATTGTCAGGCCCTTTAGATTTACTATAGATTCTATCTCCTGCAGTGAGATGGGGAGAACAGCGAGCCAGGGAGTGAAGTGCTGAGCCATGTGCTTCTCCTGGCTCTATCTAGGGATTATGGGGGTTTGCCTACATGGCTGTGTAACATGTCAAAAGTGTTTTGTTTTTTTAAGTGAGTTTATGCAACAGAAATTTTAAGTGATTTTGGAAACTGCTCAGACTTACACATTATGTGGTTTTGCCAACAATGTGCCCTCGCTGCAGCCATGTCACGCCTGCTCTGTGAGGGTGTGAGCACTAAAGTGCCTGTGGAAGGAGGAACTCTAAATACGGACCTGCTTGCAGTTGTTTTTGTTTCTTTACCCTGAAACAGGAACAATCAGCCATGGTGATCGTAAATATGTTGTAAAAATTCCATACAGTACTTCCTTCAACGTCCTAAAGAAGCAAAGCACCCTTTCTTAGCATAGGCTAATATTAAATAAAAATGAAAATTTACATCATATTCATCACAATAGAAGACATGTGTTTGCCTTGTATCAAGCACTAATAAAGAAAAATAACATAGGATCTGATATGTCTTTTTTTCTAATGTAATACAATATAATACAACCGGCCCAGGAAGACCCTCGTTATAAGGTCCGGATTTAGTGGCGAAGTTGTCCCTTGCATGAATCTCCTTGGTATGTGAGTGGGACAAGACAAGGAGTCTCGCTTCCATGAAACTTGGACTAGGAGCTCCCCGGCCTCCAAACTTAGGGTGATTGAACATCCCCCTAAACAAAACCAATCTGTCCTGAGATAGGTCATTTGGGCTAGGGTCTTCCTACCTGCCTTTATCTCCTACGTTACCTTCAGTACCCATTCAGGTCCTCAACATTATCTCTGTTTGTTCTTCTGGAACGGAGAGTTTCTCTAAGAACAATGTAGAGGTTCTCGTGTATACCTGTTTTAGTTAGTAACATGCATAGGTTGCCTTCCATGTTGATTCCTATTTCCCATCTGATATAATTTTCTTATGATGCCTACACTTCACATGGTGCAGTTTGTTTTGTAGTGAGAAGGGGAGGAGGCTCATCTCTGTACAGCAAATTTTAAATCAGTAATGTAGATCTTCTGCCCCTCAGCTCTACACTATAGAGTCTTGCTGAGTGGTGGTAATCTGACCTAGTTGCAGTAATGAAGTGTTTGGATGCAGATAAGCTTGGATGAAACAGATGGCACAGGGGGTGCGTGTGCATTTTGTGGGTGAAAAATAGAATAAGCTCAAGTACTTGTTTAAGCTGACCATGCATATTAGACTATTATCATCCAACTAACTAATGTGTAAGGGGATTGCCAGACTCTTCCTCCCCATAGGCAGATGTTGGGGGAGAAATAGATCAGGGCAGTTAGTTCAATTTCAACTGTACTATTTTTTTTTTTAATTCTTAAAGTGATACTGTCACCACACATAGAGCAAGAGGCATGACAATATCACTTTAAGGGCCATAAATTGCTACTAGAAAAATCTGGCAGCAGCTTTCACCCCACTCCTTGGTTAGAATCCAAAGCTACAAAATTTCCCCCTGGATCATTGTGGTTAATGTTCACCCTCTGTTTTGAGACTGTAGGTGGCTATACATCTTCAATACCTTTTTGGCCAAACATTTTGTCTCCTGACAGGTCTGGCAGCAGCATACGCCTCCCAGAACAAAATTCTTAAGTGTTAACAATAAGTAGCTATAAATTGTTAGTGACGTTGTTATCGTTATTATCTATTCACGAGAGACTAATTTATCATAAGATATATTGTTTTGTCTAAATTCAGCTTAGTGGTAATGAGGCAGCCGAACCGTGGTCGATGAAGCAAATAACACACATTCTGTCTTTTAAGACGTCTTTCACTGACCGGTTATGGGTGTTTTTGTTTAGTCAGAAAAGATACCAGATGATGGAACATTTGTACAGGTATCTTATGTAAATGTGCCACAAACTAGCAGGGTGGGGACTCTATCCCTAAGATTTATCAGGTATGTAGGTACGCTGTGTCCCCTTTCAAATTCAAGCACAGGAAGGCTGCACATATGTAAATTTTCTCCTGCTCTTTGTTCTTATGAAGCAGAGCTGACTATGTTAGTGGTATAATAGTGATAAGAATATTATTACTCTGTTACTGTGTTCCGGGTCACTGTCAACAGCCTGTTAGATAAGTAAAATAAATCACATTTCCACCCAGCAGGGCTTATCTGCATCACCGCAGAAATTGTCCTTTTTTTCCCCCAGAATTTGAGGCACAGGCTATTACATGAAATCAGGAATGAATGTAGCTGTCACATTTTATGAGTTTATAAAATCACCAACGTTCATTTCAGATTTTATTAATTGAACAAGCACCATCGTTTTTTTCCATTATTATCTGCCTCTCTATATTGTGTAAGTAGAGAGGATTGTGTTATGTATAAAAGAGAGATAACAAAAGAGAAGGACTTCTTCTTCTGGTTGTGTTAGAAGAGTGGGTCTTATCCGCTGTATGTAAGTGATGTTATTCTGCATCCGGTGCTGTGGAATATAGAATAAAACAGCATTGAAAGCTTAGGAAATTACCAATAGAAACACCATTATTGCGTTTCGATCCCCAAATTTATAAGCATATGAATTTGGGCAGTGTGTACAGTACATTCATTATACGTTATAATGTGATGGGACATCTTTCTGTACAGATGAAGGTTTTGATTTGTAGTGACTTGCTTCTATTCGCAGGGTTTATGGAGTGCTATCATTTGGCAGGATGTACTGTATTTTGGGGACACTGTCCTCGGTCAGGGCTCATTTCTCCTGTAATCTCTGCACCACTTAGAAGCACTCGGGTGAAATGATGTGACCTTGACTTGTCGAGAGCTTTAATTGTGCGAATCATTGGTGATTTCAGGAAATCTGCACACAGCACCCTCATGTGCTGTCCAGAGAGAGATGGTATCTGCGGGTAAGAGGCCTATCATGTGCACTGCTGACATTGGCCGATTTCCTTCCACTATAGCATAAATATATACAGGCTGAACAAAGCAAGTTTACATTTCTCATCTACAAACATTTCAAGAGGAAGCACGTGTGTTTTTACATGGGAAACTAATATTTTGATAAAGAGTCACTGGTGCTATTACACCAGTGGTTATTTGTAACTTGGTAAAGTTCACCCTAGGGCCGATCTAACACATTAGTGGGCACAGTGCAAAGATTTCATCTGTGCCCCCCACCAAATAGGTTCACAGTTCTATTTAGTGTCACATTTCTAGAGTTTTGACCCACAGGTGACATCTTCACTGTCCTTTCTTTCCCTCTATCCAGCCCAGACGTCATCCTACTAATAACCTCAATGCTGTGCCTGTTGCTGTCCTATTACCGTACCTGCAGTTTGCAAGTTTCTGTAAATACTGTAGCATAGAAATAAAAAAATGTAGTGATGTCACAATAGTAGAAGTAGCAATACACACAAATTAATCAGCAGCAGCCAAGCTGTTTTAGGCCAAAATTTTTGGTTCCCACGTAAATGCAGAGTTCATCATGGATTCCAGACGACCACCGTATTCCAAGTACAAGAGGAGGATGACCGCATTAATCCAGTTAAAAAAGTCTTTATTCTTCCATTAGAAATAAAACATACAGCAGCAGTATAGTAGAAGTAGTGTCCTAAGGGAAAAAAAGGCCAACAAGTAATGACACACCCTGTAAAAGTCTCCTCTTTGTGCTCTTCACAGTAGTACTATTGCCTTAATCATACCCAACATGGTACTAATACCCACCACAGAGTTTATAAATACATTTGTGTCCACGAACAGTGAAAAAGTCACTCTATGTGCCTCTTATGTAGGCTGCACATTATACTGATGTTATGGCACCACCGGTCAGTATGCTGACACCCTGCACATCTGGTAGATGCCCCATTTACACTCTGACCAAACTGGCCTTGTTCCACTCCAATGCATTGTAGAAGATCACTGCACATACTTGGTGGTAAAGGCTTCATAATGCTATGCATACAACCAAAAAAAGCTATCTGCTAAAATCACCTACAATAGAAAAGACATGGTGAAACCTGAATGTGAGACCACACCCTATCAGTTACAGCCACTTGAAGACGTTCCCGATATAGCTTGGGGAGAGGGTGCACATATCTGTTAACTTGCATGTTCTTGTCAATTCTATTAGTTTTCTATTTTGCACTTCTATTTTCATTGTTCCATACAAGAACAGTTTCCCAAGTTAAACAATAGGACATTAAAGGATAAACTTAATAAAAACATAGAATAAAAGTGATAGAAGTCTTAGGCCAGTTTGTGAAAAAAATGTAAGTCTGTCTGTTCTTAAAGGGGTTATCCAGCAAAAATCTTTTTTCTTTCAAATCAACAGGTGTCAGAAAGTTATATAGATTTATTAACCTCTATTTGAAAATCTCAAGTCATCCCATACTTATCAGCTGCTGTATGTCCTGCAGGAAATGTTGTTTTCTTTTCAGTCTGACACAGTGCTCTCTGCTGCCACCTCTGTCCGAGACAGGAACTGTCCAGAGCAGGAGAGGTTTTTTTATGGGGATCTGATGCTGCTCTGGATGGTTTCTGTCTTAGACAGAGGTGGCAGCAGAGAGCTCTGTGTTAGACTGAAAAGAAAACATTTCCGGCAGGACATACAGCAGCTGATAAGTATGGGAATAATGGGAGATTTTTAAGTAAAATCTATATATCTTTGTGATACCAGTTGATTTGAAAGAAAAAGATTTTCGCTGAATAACCCCTTTAATATATAGTGAGTTATAGATTGGCTGAAAAAAAAAATTCATTGGCCAATTTACCTTTATGATAGGGATCAGTTAAAGTGTATTCTAAGTATTGGATCGGTCGCTCTGTGTAAATTCCTTTCATTAATTAACACGTTTATGACTTTCCTGCTTTTGCCTGTACCAGGAGCGGGCGAGGCATGTGGGCATTGGAGAGCGTGTTGTTTCATGCTAGAGTAATTTATTCTTTCTTTAACTTTTATTGCCTTTGACTTTTAACTTGGACCTGGCAACATATTTGTATCAGACACAAAGGTCCCAGTCAGGAGGAAGATTATTTTTAGTGTTCAGGTATTGGCCAAATCTGATCTGTCAACTTTCAAGACATGAATTTGTAATATTGATCAAACACTTAGAAGGCTTTTAGCTGCACTAGCCAAGAAATCTTCACAGCCTTTTCTTACTTAGCACGCATGCCGGGAGAGTTAGGAATTGGGAGCTTGACCCTCATTCTGTTTGATATTCAAGTTGTAGTCAAGTGTTAGCCTGCATAGGTGCCTGTTCAGTCTGATATCTAATGTAATGGCTATATCATCCTAATATGAAGTGGCTTCCGAGTATTCTTGTGGCCCCTGATGTTTATATATTATTATTTTATTTTTATTTATTTTTTAATTATTATTTTTATGATTATATATGTTTATTTTTCTGTATGCAGAGAAGACATAAAAAGGAGAAGTCCTACTTCAAATGTATCCTATACCTCTGTGTGTAAATCGCCCTGTGCCGCCCATATAATTTTGCTTAGTCAATGAGAACTGGTGACCTGACCCTTACAAAGGGCAGAGTACTTGGCAGCCGATGCAGTGTTCTCACCGCTTCCTGGAGGACTATGCACGCTTGTTTCCTCTTCCAGCCCTTTTCCTCCTGCACCTTTTGTTAACTATTAAATCTTATCTGTATGCACATCGTAGGGACTTACCATGAAAATTGGGAAGGGGAGGGGGGGGGGGGGAAGTTGTAGCAATTGCCAAAAAGTTTTGTTTCTTTTGAAGGATGGTTCAAGTTTTTTCATATTACATGAATGTTTTTTGGTTGAATTTAGTGAGTATTGACTTGGTGGAGTAAGTCAGGATAGTAGGATATAGTTCGGGAAAAGGTATGACATCCTGTCATTTTTGAAAATTTTAAAGCAAGTTGGGCAATTTGGTCGGATCACAGGGATTTATTGCTGCACATTTTATCATTTTGGCAACAGTACTGCCCAGTGTTAAATGAACGAAGATCTCTTAAAGGGGTTATCCAGTCTTATCAAAACAAGGTTGATCTCCCCCCCCCCCCCCCCCCCCCAGAAACAGCATGACTGTTGCTGTTTGGGTGTGGCTTTGCAGTTCTATAAAGTAAATGGAGCTGAATTGTGATACTGAACACAACCTAAGGACAGGGGTGGCGCTGTTTTTGCAAGAAAGTAAAGTAGCCGTGTTATTTCTGGATAACCCTTTAAATTCTTAACATTTTCAGATCTGTCTTATCCAGTGGCTCCCACCAGTCATAGCATTGTCTGCTAATTGACTTGGAGCCTTCCATGTATGATGTTTGACCGTGTATTATAAAATGAGTGATTTATATAATATATATGTTAAAACGTGCATGCAAAATATACTGCATGAACGGTAAACGCAGTTCACCCCTACTAGATATCCGATAGACACAGTTCACCCCTACTAGATATCCGATAGACGCAGTTCACCCCTACTAGATATCCGATAGACGCAGTTCACCCCTACTAGATATCCGATAGACGCAGTTCACCCCTACTAGATATCCGATAGACGCAGTTCACCCCTACTAGATATCCGATAGACGCAGTTCACCCCTACTAGATATCCGGTAGACGCAGTTCACCCCTACTAGATATCCGATAGACGCAGTTCACCCCTACTAGATATCCGATAGACACAGTTTACCCCTACAAGATATCTTTGTCTGGTACTTGTTCTCCACCCATATCCAAGCACTATACAGTACCTGTCATCTCTCCGATTAGCAGCACCTCCAGCTGAAGCTTAATATTCCATCTTTTTATGTGTACACAATTGCACGCAGGCGACCCACCGTATGTGTCCAATCAATTATTCATATAGTAAAAATTGCTGATGCACAGAGGTGCTTAACATGCCATAAAATCATATGATTAGATTGTATTGAACTTCAGGCTCCCTCCGGCATTTCTCCTGTAAATTGGGCAAATAAAGAATTCTGAATTTTAAGTAACATTCCAGACATGACTGAACACACAGTTACCTGAACATATAAAAAGTAGGTCAGGTAAAGTTTTAGCATGTTTTTACAGAGGAATAGGCCTTGAGCGCCACTGTCAAAATATCACTAGTGACACAATAATTCAGCATTCATAATAGTTATTGACTAGAGATGAGCGAATCTCAAGCACGATTGAGTTTTTCCCAAACTGAGTGTGCTGCTTTTGAATCTTGGTGGCTTCAGAAGAGGCCATTGACTGTATCCATGTTTTCCCGGACTCCCTAGGGCTGCATGCAACTTTTGCAGCCACTGGTAATGTAATGCCATATGCTTGGGTTCGGACAATGCCTTTTAGGGTGCCTTTACACCTAGCGATTCGAGTCGGGTAGGTCCTGGCAGATCACTTTCACTACATACACGCAGCGGTCTGAACGACTGCTGCGTGTATGTAGTTCTGCCGGCCCCTTAACCCCTTCAGCTCCCGCCCGGCTCCCGCTCCCACTCCGCTGTATACATTACCCTTCCTCGCTGCATGGGTCCCGGCGTACTGCTCTCCCGCCCGGTCAATCAGTGGCTGCGGCAGGGCAACACACTGATTGGCAGGGGCGGGAGAGCAGTACGCCGGGACCCGTGCAGCGAGGACAGTTAATGTATACAGAGCGGGAGCCGGACGGCAGCTGAAGGGGTTAAGGGGCCGGCAGAATTACATACACGCAGCGGTCGTTCAGACCGCTGCGTGTATGTAGTGAAAGGGATCTGCCAGGACCTACCCGACTCGCAGCGTAATTTACGCTGCGAGTCGCAAGGTGTGAAGGCACCCTTAAGGGGTTATCCAGGCTTAGAAATACATGGCTGCTTTCTTCCAGAAACAGCATCTCCCTTGTCCTCAGTACGGATATGGTTTTACAGCTAAGCTCCATTAAAGTGAATGAAGCTGAATTGTAGCACCACATACAACCTGAAGACAAGGGTGGCGCTGTTTTTGAAAGGAAGCAGCTGTGTTTTTTCATAATTCTGGATAATAACTGTAAGCAGACTGCAGAACCATTTACTTTGCATGCATCAACAACATAGTACTGTTGGTTAAAAGGACTACATCTGTGTCCTCCTATGACTGCTTCACTGCACTCTCCAATCACAGCAGACTCCTGTTTGACTTTTTTCATAGCAACTTGTGAAAAGAAACTTTTTAAAGGGATTGTCAAGCGAAAATCTCTTTCAAATCAACTGATATCAGAAAGTTACATAGATTTGTAATTTACTTCTATTATAAAAATTTCAAGTCTTCCCATACTTATCAGCTGCTGTATGTCCTTCAGGAAATGTTGTTTTATTTTCAGTCTGACACAGTGCTCTCTGCTGACACCTCTGGCCGAGACAGGAAATCTCAGTTTTCTATGAATCCCCATTGAAAACCTGTACTGCTATGGAGAGTTCCTGTCTCGACCAGAGAGCACTGTGTCAGACTGAAAATAAAACAACATTTCCTGCAGTACATACAGCAGCTAATAAGTATGGGAAGACTTGAGATTTTTTTAATAGAAGTAAATTACAAATTTATATAACTTACTGATATCAGTTGATTTGAAAGAAAAAGATTTCCTCTGGATAACTCATTTAAGCTTTAAACAGGGACCTTTGGGAATGATGAAAGAAAAGTTTAAAATGATGCTGGTTTTGGAGTCTGGACACAAAAGGTGGTTTGGGCTTAATCCTGCTTAATCCTGGCAGCAAAGTCCAGTCAAATCAACTGGTGCCAGAAACTTGTACAGATTTTTAAATGAGTTCTACTTAAAAATCTTGAGCCTTCCAGTACTTATAAGCTGCTGTATGTCCTGCATGAAGTGGTGGATTCTTTCCAGTTGAACATAACATGGTGCTCTCTGCTACCACCTCTGTTTATGACAGGAACTGTCCAGAGAAGTACCAAATCCTCATAGAAAACCTCTACTGCTCTGGACAGTTCCTGACATGGACAGGGGTGGCAACATAGAGCACTGTCAGACTTTAAAGAATATACCACTTCCTGCAGGACATACAGCAGCTGATTAGTGATAGCTTGAGATTTTAAATAGAAGTAAATTACAAATCTGTGTAACTTTTTGACACCACAACAATTATATATATATATATATATATATATATATATATATATATATAGTGGTGCCTTGGATTACGAGCATAATTCGTTCCGGGACCGTGCTTGTAATCCAAATCCACTCTTAAAGCAAAACAAATTTTCCCATAAGAAATCACAGAAATGCAGACAATTGGTTCTACACCCCAAAAATGATTTATTATTTTGAATAACATGTAAAACAAATGAAACAAACACATTCAGAAACAGCAGAATATGTGATATTATAAGTTACTGTACAGTAATGGAGAGGATGGGAAACACAAGGGCGGACAGAGACTGCAGGGAGTATGAAGGAATGAGCAGGGCAGATGTGGGCACATACATGCAGCGCTCTCTGTCCGGGGAGAGAGGGGATACAGCTATGGAGAGGTGAGGTGAGGGAGACTTCCTGAGTCAGAGTACACTGCTGTAGACCCCGCTGTGCAGGCCATGCCCCTCCTCCACTCACCCTCCCACCCAGTACAGGGAGCTCTTAAACCAAAACAATGCTCTTAAACCAAGTCACAATTTTGAAAAACTGTGAGCTCTTGAACCACAACGCTCTTAATCCAAGTTACTCTTAAACCAAGGTACCACTGTATATACTGTAAGCACCATATGCAGTAATGTATAGAGCTAATGTCAAACTCCATCTCTTCTGGGAAAGCATCTATAGAGCGCCACCAATAGGTACTATATACAGTATTTCTCTACATAGTTAATATATATCTGTATAATGTTAAAAGAGCATACAGATAGCCCAGTGACCTACAGTAGACATAACTGGAACATGGAAAGACAGGGATGTAAATGCACATTCATCCTTTGTGTTCTCTGAATTTTCTCCAGGCAAGTGTTTTTTCCCCCCCAGTAGAATCAATGTAATAGATAATGAAGCCCATAAATTTGTCACTGGTTTCTATAGAGAGTTGCTATGCTACATTGTTCTTTAATGGATAAATAGATACAGTATACTGTAAAGCCACAATGCCGCTCCGGCCCACACAAAAGCTACATGCTATCTACAATGCAGCTCAATTTTAGTGGAAGACGAAACCCTTAATATTGGAATATTACTGTATATTTGGGGTGAGACATGTTAAAGGGTCTATTTGTGGCTAGAAAAACATGGCCGCTTTATTCAGAAACTGTACCCCTCTTTTCCTCAGTTTGCGTTTTTCAGCTCAGTTCCATTAAAGTGAATGGAGCTAAATTGTAAGGCTATGTTAACACTGCGTATGATTCCGGCTGTAGTGTGAACCGCGAATATACGCACGTAGTTTGAAGGTTGATGCGTTCGCTTGAAAGTATACGATATACGCCCGCACAGTGCACACTACGTATGAGCTTACGGCCGGATCGTATACGGCGCCGTGAAAAATGAACAAGACCATTGTTTGAGGACGGAAATGTTGAAACTCGCGGCCGTGGATCTCAGTGCGGTCCCGTACGAAGTACTTATATCAGCAAAACTTAACTTAATTTTTCGATCCAAAAGGTTCTGTGTGGTTTACGGGGCTGGGCGAAGATTTCCAAGTAAATGACCTGTTTCAGATCGCTTCGAAACAAGCTAGGGAAGCATAACTGTACTACGGGCGTATGTTCGCGTCCGGCCGCATGTCTATTTTTCCCACACATGTACGGCGGCATACGAAATGCGTCTGGACTCATACGCAGTGTGAACATAGCCTAATACCGCACACAACCTGATTATAGGGGTGGAGCCGTTTTTGTAAGAAAGTAACTGTGCTTTTTCTAATCCTGGATAACCCCTTTAAGGTGGTCTTGAGAGTTAGAGATCTCTTTTACCCAAACAGGGAGAGAATTATTAACCAGGGCAGGTGGGCTGGGGAAAAGCCATCAAGGATAGGTTCTCTTTACTTTTTTGTTATGTAATTTTCATCTAAAATGGATAGACCGTGCCTGTCAACAGAAAGAAGCCATGTTTTAGGACATGTGTTTCATTGGCAAATGCACTCATTTTCTTCTTTGCTGGTTCTTCTGATTAAAAGAAAAGAAAATGTGGGAAGGCCGTCTCTCTTTATAGGTGAAACAATGCTAGTAAATACAACTTATCCTCGAATCCAACTGTGCGTCTGAGTCACGATAATGGTAGGGTAGATATACAATCGTTTTTCTTTTTACAAATACATTTTCACTTGGTTATCTATAGAACCTCAGTGTAAGGCCCACTATGACTCGAAAGTCAGGATTGATTAGGTAATTTATGGTGTTTTGAGGGAAATTGGGCTAAGAAAACATTTGGTCACGGACAGTGTTCAAGTGTGGCGTTGACCGATTTTTCCCGCGATACCAGCTGTGCTTTCATTGTGAATGCTATCAAAAGCTCGGCATCGTCCCGCTGTGACACCTTACAATACAATATGACTGTAGAAGGTACGAGAAATAATAATAAAAAATACAATCCCGGAGGAGTCTGGGAACTGTATTACATTTGATTTTGTTGGGTAATATAACATGTTTATGAACTCATTTAGTCCATTAGGGAGAGGAATGCTGGTGAACGATGCCCTGAAGGTAATTCAGTGATAGCCACAACATAGACCGTGAGAGTCACATGGGACCACTAATCCCCTCAAGTTACAAATGACAAAGCCACAGCAAATGCTATTGAAGCGGGGCTGATGGCACCCCTGCAGTTTACATAAACATACCTATTGAAGCCATAGGTCAGACCTGGTCTTTCCAATTACATGCTGTAGCCGTCCTCGCGCTGATCCCCATCTCTTTGATTCTTAACGTTATCTATTCCCAAAAGTCTTTTCTCTCCCTCTATAAAAAAAAAAGAGATTGCTGGAAAATAACGTGTGTAAATGACAAATAGCAGCCAGAAGTGTTTGCATTGTCGTAGAGTAACACATGAAAGGCAACTCCATATGTATGAGCCGGCTCAGTGATTCTATACTATCTCCTAGGGGAATCCCAGCCAGATGCCATTTCTGTAGCGACTAATAGATTACCACGTGCCCACTTCTGTCTGGCACATGCAATGTGCTGCATGAGACGCTAGGAACTGAAGAAGCTGACTGTAGGATTTTTTTTTTATATATATATATATATATATATAGAGGTTTTTTTTTTTATTATTATTTTTTTTTTTTATTATCCTATATATCTAGGCAACATTTTTGGGACCATGCTAGGAAAATGTAGTTGGTTCGTAAAACCAGAAAAGTGTCTGCTTTGCACTGTGACCCAGTAGTCTCCAACCTGTCTCTCTCCATCTGTTGCGAATCTACAACCTCCAGCATGTCCAGACAGCTATTGGCTGCCAGGTATGGTGGGAGTTTTACCTTAACAGCTGGAGAGACGCAAGTTGATTTCTTGTTACACTTATGGTGCTTTTACAGATTTTGGAAGCCAAAGCCAGGAATGGATTTGAGAAGAAAAGAAATCTCAGTATTTCCTTTATGACCTGTTTATAGTCTGTTCCTGGTTTTGGCTTCAAAAATCTGTCAGATAAATCTCTCTGTGTAAACG
Source organism: Dendropsophus ebraccatus (assembly GCF_027789765.1). Lineage (NCBI taxonomy): Eukaryota > Metazoa > Chordata > Amphibia > Anura > Hylidae > Dendropsophus > Dendropsophus ebraccatus. The sequence continues at coordinate 180,113,692 of NC_091455.1, read as the reverse complement.
CACCATAAGGGCCCTATTACACAGGACGAGTAATTGAAGGCAACGATTGAAAAATCATTTGTGTGTCATTGATTGTTCATTTAGATCTGAACCTAAAATCATCGTTAATCGTTCGCTAATCGTTGGCTGTAATTCCACATTCGTTCACTCAAGTTCCCCATTTGTTCACTAATCGTTCAGTGTAATAGCACATTGTTCATTGTTTTGCTGGGATCAGATGGAGCAAACAATCATAGTAACGATCGCAATAACGATCGTAACTAACGACTAGTTCTGTGTAATATGGTGAACGATTTCAGGTTACCGATAAACAATCTTGTTTGCAATCTTTTATCGTTAGTCACTAATCATTAATCGATTCATGTAATAGGACCCTAAGGCACCCTATTTGAAGAAGGGCCCATAACCCATTTACAAAAATTGCAGCTGTCCAAAGTCACGTTTAGCCAGCACTTCACTGATTCTTCTTGTTTTCTGTCTTTGATTGTAACCCTCCCCACTCCTCGGCAATGTTTCCTTAGTCTTGGTGCACATTATGCCGATGAGGGTCTAGACCGCCAACTGCCCTCCTCACTGCTGCATTCTTAATTGATAGTGCTCAGGTTCACGCCCACTTGAAACCTGAAAGACCCACCCCCTTGACACTCAAAGGAGAAACATTCTGTTTGTTTAGGGGTGGTCACCACTGCTCAGTTGTTAATAGTGGTGGTGATCATCCAGTTGACAGTCTAGGCCCTCAGTAGTGTATTGGCCAAATAAAAGAGTTGAATAATAGGGAAGGGGACTACGATAATATATATGTAAATGTATATACTCAATGACTTGCCTCTAGTAGCCAGAGCAGGGAGCCACTGCTAAGAGGGGATTATTAGTTGCCATGTTGTATTACGTGACCAGTCTCTAAATTAATGTGTGGTCACATGATGAATCAGCTGATCAACTGGTCAAGGGGATTTTGACACACATAGCAGGTGGCATAACTAACAGAGACAGTTACTGGAATTAAAGGCTTCATTGGATTTCTTTTCAGCGCTACTTCTGTCACCTTAAAGCAGGGATGGGGAACCTTCGGCCCTCCAGCTGTTGCAAAACTGCAATTCCCATCATGCCCACTCAAAGCTTTGGCTGTCCAGGCATTGATGGGAATTGTAGTTTTGACAAAACTGGAGGGCCGAAGGTTCCCCACCCCTGTCTTAGTGTCCCTGTCAATAAGTTTTGATCTGAGTGTTTAGACCTCTATGATCTCTACATATGGCAAAGAGAAGTGCATCGGTGATCGCTTCTCTCCCTAGCTCTTTGCCATCTCCCTGTCACTGCATGAGACAAGCTCCATACACTTACAATGAAGTTCATCTTTTGCAGCACAACAGAGATCACAGGAAGCCGGGGAGGGAAGTGCTCAGCTGCAGGGGCGTACCTAGAAATGGCTGGGCCCCATAGAAAAATTTTGATTGGGCCCCCCCTCCAACTGACTACAAACCCTTCAAGTGTAGTCATAACCTTTAACATTTAACTGCAACAGCTTGTCAGGAGGGCTTGCAGTTAATCGGACGTTTGCAGCACCATGAAGGCCAGCACGGCCACTAGGTTCTGCAAATGATGACAGCTCAGATGGCCCAGTGTATTGTAGGAGTTTGTCACTGGGCCCCTGATGCGAGGGGCCCCGTAGCAGTCGCTATGGCTGCTATTCTGGTAGTTACCCCCATGCTCAACTGGGTGTCTTCCCCGCCTAAAGCTAAAGATCTGTGGGGTTTCTAATCACTCAGTCTCTTGCTATTTGACATTTTCTGTAATTACAGGGACACGTCAAAGCTGATGGTTTTATTGTAGTTTGCAATAAAAATAATTGATGCAAAACCATGACAGAGCCTCAATGACACTGCAATGTGTGAATACTGCTCTCTCAGAGGTGTACATGTTGCCTTCCTAAGGGAAAGGGGTGAAATACTATAGACACCTTTGTATTAATAATCATGCTGGTTCTCTTAGACGCAAAACAATGCTATCTTTCCGCGTGTCTCAGGGACGTGTCAGAAGGTAGTAATAGATGCAGGTACACTCCAAATTGAGACATGTCTGCTGTCATGCTTATACTTGTCACTAAAGCAGCCAGACCCTTGTGGATTATCATTCATCAATACCAACTTAAGGCTGGGTTCACACGCTGTAACTGTGCGGCTGTATTTTTTATGCGGCTGTAAATGTGCGGATGAAACTCCGGCCGTGGGAAAAAATAGACATGCGGCTCAAAACATACGGTCATTTACTTTGAAATCTGGTTCAACTAAAAATAACAAATAAAATGTTAAGAAAGTGATGCAAACACCTCTGGATGCATCTGGGAAAGCAGGGAAACAGTTTACATGAATCGCTATTACCGGGGTTTGCGATCCTCTGCAGTAATGCCGATGTCTCTCATGGTTAATATATTGAATTAATAAAACACATTTTCTGTCTAATAAAGTCCCTTTTATTGTTCAATAATTAAATGTAAACGATTCCATCATTTTGCAATTAAATATACTGTTAAAATAAATATATATATAAATAAATGTATATTTATATATATATTTATTTTTTGACAGTATATTGAATTGCACAATGATGGATTCGTTAGAATTAAATTATTGAACAAAGAAACTGTATTTATTTAAACGAAAATGTGTTTTCTTAATTAAATATTAATTAGTACAGGAAGCTCTATAAGCCGGTAATTCATATTCCCGGCAATAGAGCATTCTGTACTAATCATCACTTTACTTTACTCAAAACATCAAATGTTTCTTCTAATTATGTTGTGACAATAACATTATTAGAAGAAACATTTAGAATTATATGTGCGCTCAGCTGATTGGCTGTTCGGCTGAGCGCACATATAATTTTTTTTTTAATTATTTATTTATTTATTAAAAAAAAAAACGCATAGGGTCCCCCCTATTTTTATAACCAGCCGGGTTAAAAACCAAACGACAGCAGCCTGGTAACACCAGGGTGGGAAGAGCCATTGTTTTAGGCCCTCCCCAGCCTAAATCTTACCAGCCTGCTGCCGCCCGGTCCAGGAGCGCCAATTTTGACGCTCCGGGACCACTGGCACCCGGCTCTTCCCAGTACCCCTGGTGGCATTGGGTACTGGGGTAATAATAGGGGGGTTAGTGTTAGCCATTTTATACCGGCTAACACTAGGCCCCAACTTAGTAATGGATTCCGTCTATTAGACGGCTTCCACTACGAAGTCTAAAAAGTAAAGAAATAAAGACAAGACACAAGTTTAAAAAATTTTTTATTCAAAGAAAAACACCCCCACACCCCTCATTGACCATTTTATTTAAAAAATTCAAAGAACAACCGCTGGTCATCGACGTAGTCCATGGAATCCGACGTAATCCCCAGGATACCGATATCTGAAAAACAAAAAGGGAGAAACACACAAAAAAAACACAAACAGGAGCACAACACCCATCATTGTGAGCGGTGTTGTGCTCCTTACAGTATGCAGCATCTTTACAGATCGCTGCTTACAGTCTGGCCCCCAAGGGGTTAAGGGAGGATGTATTGCATCCCCCTTAACCCCCGGGGGGCCAGACTGATGTCAGACTGCACCCATCCCAGCAAGGAAGGGGTTAACTGACCCCCCCTTCCTTGCTGGGATGGGTGCAGTGCCGGGGAGGGGGTGGGGAGAGCTCTATACTCACCCCGATGTGTCCTCTTCGCTGGTCCGCATCACAATGAAGTCACTGTACTGCGGACCGGCTCATTATATGTGCGCTGAGCCGATCAGCCAATCAGCTGAGCGCACATATAATTCTAAATGTTTCTTCTAATAATGTTATTGTCATAACATAATTAGAAGAAACATTTGATGTTTTCATTAAAGTAAAGTGATGATTAGTACAGAAAGCTCTATTGCCGGCATATGAATTCACGGCTTATAGAGCTTCTACTAATTAATATTTAATGAATAAAACACATTTTCTTGGAAATAAATTCAGTTTCGTTGGTCAATAATTTAATTCTAACGAATCCATCATTGTGCAATTCAATATACTGTCAAAAAATAAATATATAGATAAATATACATTTATTTATATATCTATTTTTTTAACAGTATATTTAATTGCAAAATGATGGATTCGTTAGAAATAAATTATTGATCAACGAAAGTGTCTTGATTACAAATAAAATGTCTTTGATTAATTTAATATATTAACTATTAGAGGCATCGGCATTCGGCATCATTGCCGGCTATTTTTGAAGTACTCCGTACTCCGTATTTGTAATCCTGAACTACCATAATCTATATTCTATAGACTTTATTTATAGTATCTTGCTATTTATTCTTTAGTAATGATTTTTTTCATACATGCTTTATATACAGCGACCAGCCATAACATTAAATTTTTTGACAGATGAGTCAATAAAATAATTATTTTGTTACAATGACACCTGTCAGGGATTGGATATACAGTTTAGGGTACAAACACACATTGCTTATACGCTGCGTATTTACTGCTGCGATACGCAGCAGATTAGATCTAAATAACTGAACACAGCATCAAATCTGCTGCTTATCTGCTGTGTGTGTTTGTACCCTTAGGCTGCGTTCACACTACGTATATTTCAGTCAGTATATTTCAGTCAATATTGCAACCAAAACCAGGAGTGGATTAAAAACACAGAAAGGATCTGTTCACACAATGTTGAAATTGAGTGGATGGCCGCCATATAACAGTAAATAACAGCCGTTGTTTTAAAATAACAGCAAATATTTGCCATTAAATGGCGGCCATCCACTCAATTTCAACATTGTGTGAACATAGCCTTTCTGTGTTTTTAATCCACTCCTGGTTTTGGTTGCAATATGAGGACCACAATACTGACTGAAATATACATATACTGACTGAAATATTCGTAGTGTGAATGCAGCCTGAGGCAGGAAATGAGCAGTGTCAGAAGTTGATGTGTTGGAAGTAAGAAAAATGGACTAGAGTAAGGATCTGCGTGACTGTGAGATGGGTCAGACTGTGATGGCTGTGTCTGTGCACCAGGCAGAGGTTATCCTGTCTAGTCCAATCTCGCAGATCAGCTGCTGTAGCACACATAGCTGGTAAAGTTACTGCTAGTTATGATAGTGAGTTTTCAGAATTCACACACGGCATTACAGCTGGCTGCTGCCACTGACCGGTCATAGTGTCCATGCTGACCCCTGTATACCCCTAAAGGCACCTACAAAGGACAATGGTGTAAGATGGCCTGATGAATGGATGGCTGAATTTGTATACATCACTTACCTGCAGAAGAAATTACACCAGGATGCACTATGGGAAGAAACAGTGTGATGTTCTGGGTAATGTTCTACTGGGATGTGGATATTACTTTGATACATATCACCTACTCAAACATTGCTGTAGTCCATGTACACCACCTCATGTCCGCAGTACTCTTGAAAGGCTGTGGCCTCCTTCAGAGAGATATGCTTCAGGCATCTGTAGGATGTGCTGGAAAAACAAGTCTGTTCCGCAGTGGCCCATCATAAAGCTTACCGGGCTTAAAGGATCTGCTGCTATCCTCTTGGTGCCAGATGCCCCAGGACACTTGCAGAAGTCTTGTGGAGTACATGCTTTAGAGATGTTTTAGTGGACAAGGTGGTGGTGGTTATGCAATAGTAAGCTATGACTGATCAGTGTATTTCTATTGTTTCCTCCCTGTATGATCCTTATACTATCTGTACTGGCAAAAGTTATCCAAACTTTGTCTGTTTACCGTGCTAGACAAACAGTGCTCCTTATATCCTCCTGTGATTTTTAGTTTCAGTAGAAATAAACAAGTCACATTGAATATTATCAGATCAGAGCATATTCTGAGAATACACATAGTTGTGTCTGATCCCCCTCTGGTGACCCTCCTTCTGACCCCGAGTCTGTCAGTTCATCTCCTGCCGCCGCCGCAGGCACCAGCAGTTGCATTGCAGGCTTTTCCGGGAACAGACTTATTGTACTGTTAAAATCCTGTGATCTGCTCTATGAACATTTGTCAGTGTGTCCAGCCAAGCTAATAGTGGAACAAAAATCTCTGTAGCATGAATGTTGCCTCTTTTGGGTTTATATAATCACCATTTTTACAGGACGTGATATTGCGGTATAGTTTAGTACATTTTCTCCTAAACATGATGCAATAAATACATTGAGCCTGCTGCAAATGAGATGTCTGCATGTGATAGCCTGCTCTCATCCAGCACCATTCATTGTCTCACAGTATCTCCAGCAGCAAAATTGTCCCAGTCGTGCCCTCTCCTTACTGAGGCCACTGTATTGCTGTGCCAGCCAGTTATTTAAAAGCAAATGCAGGTTTTCTTTTTGTCTCAAGTCTTGCTGGTGCCCTAATAATGTCGCCTGTCACAGTCAATGCAGTAACCAGAGTGACAGAAGAGGAGATGGAGGGAGCAGCCTGGGGGTCAGATTCTCACCTCACATTGCGGGTCTCCCCAGCGTGTAGGTGACTTAGTCACTGATAATTATATGCGGAACTGTAGGGCATGGTCGGAGATTTGCATAGCAGCAAAAAAAAAAAAAAAAAAAAATCTTCCTTTTTATAATCCTTTAGTTAAATAAATGTATGACTCCAATTTAATGCCAGGCCTTTACATTTAGGAGATGAAAGTGTCTACATGCCATATTGGTAATAGTTTCAGATTTACACTATATAGTATATAGGACAAAGGAAAGTGTCATTTACAGATGTGAGGAGAGTGAAAGAAGTTTGAGGTCATCAATAATTTATGCAGCTGACGTTTTATGTTCCTTCCATGTCTATGATATGATGTAGGTCTCATACTGTATGTATGCCGGCTGTAGTAGATGAATAGAGATGATCTCACTCTTTTATTCTCCTTTTCCGTTTTGGATAGTGAATGAGGCTTGAGCTTGACATTGAGCAGGTCAGTGGGCAGCAGGGTCACCTATTGTTTAGCACATTCATGACATCAGATGCAGAATTCAATGACAGCCATTGACGTGCAGCCAAATATTGTAAGAACTACAAAAATACACCACCTGGCTGCATTAGACATTACTCCTTTGTTCTTACTTAAATGTTATATTGATTTTAGGAGATAAATAGAAAAATGAATTGATATAAATTTTACATTTTGCCATTGACTATGAGACTGACCAATGGTGAGGCTTCAGCAGTGTCTTCTGGTCTAGAAGGTGAGGTCCCAGTGGACAGAGGTCTGAGAAGTGCTGCTTGGGTTACAGAAGCACCGCAATTGGAGGTGGGTCATTTTTAATGGAGTTATATAGGATTAAAAAAAATATATAGCTGCTTTGTTTCAGGAGCAGCACCACTTCTGTCCTCAGTTTGTGTGCGGTATTGTAGCTCAGTTCCATTGGGGTAACAGGAGGCAAATTGTAATAATGCACACAACCTGAGGACAGGGGTGGCACCTTTTTTGTAAGAAAGCAGCTATGCATTTTTTTTTTTTTGTCTAAATCCTGGATAATCCCTTTAAAGAGAATTCACTGTGTCATTAAAATCACTGACAGGTCAAGTGAATAACATGGATTCCCATTACAATGAGTCATCTCTCCGGGGTAAACATTCAATGCTTGAATTTGATGTTTTGGAAGCAAGAAAAATGGACAAGCGTAAGTATGTCAGCAGCTTGGATAAAGGCCAGACTGTGATGGCTAGATAAACTTCAAAATTGCTGGTCTACAGTATACAGTGGATGGTGCCTAAGTCATAGGTGTCCACAGCTCATTTGATATGAGACATTTTACAATTTGCAGAACTTAAAGGAGCTGTCCAGGCTTAGAAAAATGTGACCACTTTCTTGCAGAAACAGCACATCTCCTGTCCTCGGTTTAGGTATGGGTTTTGCAGGTCTGTGAAATTTAAGTGAATGGAGCTCAATTGCAATACCACATACAACATGAGGACAGGGGTTGTGCTGTTTTGCAAGGAAATATCTGTGTTTTATCTAATCCTGGAGAATCCCTTTAGATGATTTGCTGCTGCTCCTGGTCCCAAATACCAAAGGACACCTTCAGACTCTAGTTGAGTCCATGCTTTAATGTCTAGAGCTGTTTGCAATACGAGGGGGACCAACAGCAATGATGACTGGTGGTTTTAATGTTATGGCGGATCAGTGTATAACAGATCTTTAGCTTAATTAATACATTTATCTCACTGGTATAACCATTATGTAGATGTTGTTTTTGTTCAGAGTAGAGTGTACGAAAATAGGATATAACTGCATTGTAGACAATGGGTTAGGCTTACAGACACTGGTTTGTTGTTCAGGAGATGAGATGTAATTGTTGATGTTACAAAAGCAATTGCAGAACAGGAAGGGAGGAATCGTAATGACACCTTTTTTGCAAGTTAGCATGATGTCCTGGCTGAAATGTTATTTATAGAATTACTTAAGTGCGCTATAAAATGGAGGGTTGTGGTAGTAGAGACAGCAAGGTAGGCATGTGAGGCGTGATGTCCTGCTTTGCCCATCTGTCTTCCTGTGTAGTCAGGTCACATGAAGCTTGTTAGAACTGGTTAGAGACATGCTCAGTGTTACAAAGAGTTATATACCTTATATCTCAGGGGTATTCAACAACTTTTAGTGAAGGTCCACTTACCGGGGTATATTGTCAGGTGAAGGTCCGAGCTGAACATCAAGTAGTATATAGCGCCCCGTGTGCTCCTCCAGTAGTATATAGACCCCTGTGCACTCCCCCAGTAGTATATATCCCCCTTGTGTGCTCCACCAGTAGTATATACCCCCCCCCCCCCCCGTGCACCCCCCAATGGCTCCCTCTCTGTCAGTGCTGCTGCTGCACGGTAACTATGAGCGCTCATTACGAGCACTCATAGTTACTGTGCAGAGCGAAGCAGGGCAGCTCAGTATACAGGTATACTGAGCTGCAGCAGGGGTCCGGGCAGCTGGCCTCCACGGTCCGCCAGTTGAGGACCCCTGTTATATCTGATCAAAAGGGATTGTAAGGTTCGTCCTTTAAAAATCCCAGCCATTATCATTCTGAAGTTTGTATTCCCCAGTTGTCAAACATGCTACTTTTTATCATCATACAAAAAAAAAAGGAGAATGCAATACATAAATAGGGGTATAAGGATATCTGCACACTATGGAATCCTGACGGAATACTTATCGCAAATTCCACAGCTTGCACCCACTCATGGACTTTAGCGGCCACACGGCTCTGCTTGACAAATGAACGACAGCGACAGCGTCAAAACCATAGAATGAAGTCTATGGGAGCAGTGAAGAAGCTTGCACCGGCCAGAGTCCACGAACAGGTGCGAGCTGCGGAATCCGCGGCGGGTGTTCCGTTGGGATTCCATAGTGTGCACATACCCTAAATGCTATAATAAGAACACTCTTATTATACACATCACTAGTTACACCAGACGTAAAGTAATGTGTACAGGGCTTATATTTTAAAGGGAACCATTCACCCCGTGGCCCCCGTCAGAAACTGACATACAGTGACATAAAGGTCAATATACTTACCACATCGCTCCCGGTCCCGTCCCGAAGCCCGTTGTTGACACGGAGAAATCGACGATTCTTGTTCTCGCGCCCATTATGGTAATGAGCGCCGCCGGGTCCGAAGTCCAGCCTTCTCCCCGCCTCCGACACTTGATTGACGCCAGGTCCTCTTCCTCCTCGTCTTCTTTCTTCTCGCCGGATCCCGCGCAGGCGCCGTGACAGTCGTTTTCGGCGCATGCGCAGTTCACAATTGAAGCCGCTCCGCAGCTTCACTGTTTACTGCGCGTGCGCCGATTGGCTCGAACACGTTTCCTGTTTACCGCGCAGGCGCAGAAGAGGTGACGAGACCATCGCAGCTGCGCCTGCGCGGGAGTTCGGCAGAAGACTGAAGACTGAAGACGTCAATCAAGTTCCAGGAGGCGTGGATGGGCGGCGACGAGAAGAGGACCTCATGAATAAGTTGGACTCGTCCGTCGTTTCCTATGGACGTTGGACTCATCTCAGCTCATTACCATAATGGGCGGGAGAAGAAGAATCGGCGATTTCTCCGTGTCAACAACGGGATCCGGGACGGGACCGGGAGCGATGTGGTAAGTATATTGACCTTTATGTCACTGTATGTCAGTTTCTGACGGGGGCCACGGGGTGAATGGTTCCCTTTAAGTATGAATGTTCTGTAAGAAAAGTTGTCAGTATAATGGTAATTCTTAAAGAGGTACTCCAAGAGGTACTGAAAAGAATCCAATCAACTAGTGTTAGAAAGTTAAACAGATTTGTATATTACTTCTGTTAAAAAAAAATCTCAAGTCTTTCAGCCCCTATCAGCTGCCGCATGTCCTGCAAGTGATGTTTTCTTTCCAGTCTGACACGGTGCTCTTTGCTGCCACCTCTGTTCATGACAGGAACTGTCCAGAGCAGTAGCAAATCCCCCATAGAAAACCTCTCCTGCTCTGGAAAGTTGCAGACATGGACAGAGGTGGCAGCAGAGAGCACCATGTCAGACATAAAAATGTGTAAAAATAATACACCACTTACTGCAGGACATACAGCAGCTGATAAGTACTAGAAGTCTTGAGATTTTTAATAGAAGTAAATTACAAATCTGTATAACTCTTTGATACTAGTTGACTTTAATGCATTTTGTTTTCACCCAGTGTACTACTTTAATAAGCTCTGTTCATATTATGTTATAAGGGTGGTTTCTATTGATATATATATATATATATATATATATATATATATATATATATATATATATAATATATATATATATATATATATATATATATATATATATATATCTCCATATAGAAAAGTAGCTATCTGAACAGAGCCTATTCCCTATACCAGCAGAAGAAAATAGAATAGAAACAACATAAATAGAGGGTAATAGTACTGTAAGTAACAAGCGTATAAAAGTCACCAACTGCTTACAGGGTAGCATCTGAGGTAGAATAACTTAAAACGCCTTAGTGAAGTAGCATCTTATTATAGGCATTGTTATTGTCTCCATGATGCTCCCCGGCCGGTACAGTACTAATCTTAGGTGATTCACTGACATGTCACATATCGGGATGGGGACATCCTTTACAGGTGTGGTGGACATAACACATAAAGGTGGAGATGCTGTCACTCCTCGCTTTGTCATGTGCTCCGCCGATCGTCCCTCTTAGTTTAATTACTTACGGATATAAATGATGAATGGTTGAGGCAGAATTAATATTTATAAAGAACTCTTCTTCTATCTACTATAGTGGTTATATAAAGCAGGCTTGTTATCCTTCTCTGCCTCTTCTGGTTATATGGTAGTCATCAGTATATGAGTGGCCCGAGCCTCAGGCACACAGCAAAACCATGTGCATGGAGTCTGTAAAGCAGGGATAGAGAACCTCCAGCTGTTGCAAGACTACAATTGCCATCATGCCTGGGCAGCCAAAGCTTTGCAGTCTGTACCCTTACTGTGTATGTACAGATGTCTTCTGACAACAGAGAGAGGTCAGCCAGCCTTTTTTGCTGAGTTATTAGATCTACATTTAGGTACAAACCCACACACCGTATACACAGCAGATACGCAACAAATACGCAGCAAATACGCAGCAGATTTGTTGGTGCAGATTTGATGCTGTGTTCAGTTATTTAGATCTAATCTGCTGCGTATTTGCTACGTATTTGCTGCGTGTTTGCTGCGTATCGCAGCAGTAAATATGCTGCTTATACGGTGTGTGGGTTTATACCCTAAGGCTGATCACATGGTTATATATACTACTATAGGATGTCCAGATGGTTTGCTCCTAACCTTTAAAGCTTCTTCCCTTTTCTGTGTTCTGTTAATATTCTCCCTTCTCATCCACCTTTGCCACCTCATTGTTTATGAATTGTGGACCATCTGTGTTACCCATGTAGCCTTCCACACTTGGGCCAATGCTGTGCAGCCATGCATTTAGCTGGTGAGGAGGTCATGATCCGGACATAATGCCTTTCAGCTCTGGCTCTCCAGATCAGTCTTGTTACATCTGCAGCCTATTGTTGCAATATGTTGCAGAACACAACACTTAGTATATACTGCACACATCTTCCTGCTAACTTCCTGATATGTCAGGAATTGGCATTGGTTAGGTGTATTGTACCAGCTGTCATACAGTAGATTGCACTGGTTGTTACATTTGAAACAATCTGTTAGTGCCTGTGCAGGTTGTTCTTTGTATTAGATCACATGGTCTTGGCTTGTGATCGGCTAATATTCTCAGTCTTTCATACTACAACTTTTCCCTCTAAGTGATGTCCACTTGTGAGACGCAACACAAGTCTCAAGAATACTTCAAGGACTATAAAGAAGACATGTCCGCTCTCCTCACATGTTTGTTTTAGTAAGTACCTGCATTCCCCATAAAGTCATAATGTTGGAGCACCATGTCTTATAACCTTATAAGTATTTGTGCTGTTCCTCTGTTGTTCTTTATTGTAAATTAACAATTCAACAATTAACTGACAATTGGGTGTAAATTTTCCTTTTGTCAAAGGGATTTGTCCCCATAGAGCATACATTTGGCCATACACCTTCACCATTGGCTATCTTTCATGGGAAAGGTAAGCCGCAGCCAGACCATTCTGGCTTATCCTTCTAAGAACAGGAGGGTTGGGCGGAAAATATCTAGTACGTCTGACCATTCTTAGATGCTGTTGGTGGAGAGTCAGGAGGCCTTCGTATAATTTATTCTGTTGGCCAAACTTGCTGCCATTGGTGGGTTCAGCTGACTAGTATATGGTGTATGGGTGCCTTAAAGTGACTCTATACCCACAATCTGACCCCCCCCCCCCCCCCCCAAACCACTTGTACCTTCGGATGGCTGATTTTAATCCAAGATCTGTCCTGCGGTTCGTTCGGCAGGTGATGCAGTTATTGTCCTAAAAAGTACTTTTAAACTTGAAGCCCCGTGTCCAACGGGAGTATCTGTGCCCTAACTTTGCACCACCTCTCCGTCCCTCCTCCCCACCCTCTTCATCATTAGGAATGCTCCAGGCAGATTGCCTCCTATTCCCCACCTGTGGCAGCCCGGCACATGGGCTGGATCTTTAATCACCTGTGCAATGTTTAGCATGAAGAAAATGTTTCAGTGGCATTCCTAATGATGAAGAGGATGGGGAGGAGGGACAGAGGGGCGATGCAAAGTTAGGGCACACATACTCCCGTTTGGCACAGGGCTGCAAGTTTAAAAGTATTTTTTTAGGACAATATCTGCATCACCTGCCAAACGGATTCCAGGAAAAGTCTTGGATTAAATGCAGCTATCTGATGGTACAAGTGGTTTGGGCGGGACAGATTGTGGGTACAGAGTCACTTTAACAGTAAGACTGTCTAAAAAGAGCTAAGGAAACACCCAATTTACTTGTACATTTCCAGGAGAATAACAAAGTTATAAAACAACTCTGGGTTCTAAGACCAGCTTCTCCAAAACTATTACTTTTTGGGCAATGCCACAATTTACTTAAAGTGAACCAATTACATCAAAAATATAGTTCTATCCTATCCATAGATATCATATGGGGAAGCAGGAGCTGAGCAGATTGGAATACAGTAAACCTCTTTTTAATTTGGGGCTAAGTAGTCAATTGGGAGGTCCAACTCGGTGACCACCAATTATCTATATATCAGTGTGCATATAAAGAGCTGGTCCATCACTGAGTAGGCCTGCCCACATATCTACTTGCCTATGAATGAGCAGAGATTTACATAAATAAATGAAAAGTTGCACTGGAACTTTTCTCATAAAACAGTATAGTCTGCTCCACTCAACCAGCTTTGTAAGATGGTGCCTGCAGATTTGACTGCATGATCCCTTTAAAAATATCTCTATACAAACTATATTGCAGACGCAACTGTATAGCTATTACTAGTCTTACTTATGTTTTATTTATTTTATATGTTGCTTATTTCTTATTATCTAATTATATAGTTGATGTATTTAATATTGTGATTTTTTTTTTTGGTCTTTTCGCAGTCAATTATACTTTTATGGTGCGTTCACACCTACAGGATCTGCAGCTGATTTTCTGCAGCAGATTTCATTTAAATAACTGAACACAGCATCAAATCTGCTGCAGATCCTGTAGGTGTGAACGCACCCTTAGTTGGTTATTTAACATTGATAGAGACTTCAGCTTCCCTGAAGTTGTGAAAATCCTTTCAGACAATAGACATCAACCACAACTGTGGAGTCTTATTAATTTGGCGCGGACAATTTACTGTCATTCATTGCCGGTAACTGCTGCTTCCCCAGATTGACCCTTAAAGCTCTTGGCTTATTCCTCCTCCTGTCACAGTTCACATTTATGAGCTTCATATAGCTTTAGATTTTAATAAGAAGTCAATGTGTGTTTTCTGTGTCGTCTTTTCGATGTTTCATTGTCCAGGATGTTCCACTGAGCATTCCCCCATTTAAATAATTATAATCCTGGGTCTGCATATTAGATACCTCATGTAGCTGGATCCTCCCCAGAGATCGCCTCCGAGATGATAAAAAACATTAATTGGCTTCATGAATGTTAGCGCCATGACCTTGCTGGAGAATCGTGAATCTGCTCTGACAGCAAAGTGTTTTTATTTCCTTTACATCCACATTGTCTGCAAACACTTCATTATATTTCGGACAAACACTAACCGTGTATATAAATGGCGCTTGTCTCGCTATTAACAGCTTGTCCGGACGTATTCTTTTTTTACTATATCGGCTGCTTGTTTCACAAGAATTTAGGCTTTATAAGGAAAGATTCTCAGAAGAAACATAAATGATGCAAGAAAGATGATGTGCAGACGGTATATTTTCATGGGAAGAGTGATGTCTCGCCGCCTGGTGTTTTACATTTACTCACATTTGGTAATAGGAATGCTTTTGTTTATTGCAATATATACACTGGTGTGAGACAAAGCAATGAACCATATGGGAATCACTAAGTGTGAGACAATGCCAAAAAGCATGGGAACCATTTAGACGTATAAGCATTTACATATACATAGAAAGGCTTCCCGTAAAACTTACAAGCGGTCATAAAAATTGGATACTGTGTCCAGGGACTTTTTAAGGATTTTATGCTGTAGAAATCCATGACTTCATTATCTGTCTGTGTGGTTGTTTTTGACTTGGGTTGTCTTGAGAGTGTAAGAAAACTACGAAAACCGCTTTCACATATGTCCCACAATCTAAAACCATCCATGATGGGATAGCTATCCCCTAGGATTGCATAGGCATTGATAGGGCACTGCACTAGACCAGGCAACTAGATGGACTGAAAAATGGAACAGCATTTTTATTTATAATTCAGCACATCCTCATGGAAGGAAATTATGCTGGATCGACAGAAAATGCACCCTTGATACAAATTAACTAGGTGCTGTAAATTTTAACATGTTTAGGACATATTAAAAGTGCTTTTTTGTTTTTAAGTTTGATCATTTAGGTTTTTGGTGTGCCTCGTACATACAGACACATACATACATATACACACACACCAATGGAGCCAGGAGAAGTGTCACACTAGAAGCTTGCTGCCTTTTCAGCCTTGCTGCAAGAGATGGTCTTCATTGTAGACAAGTAGAGCCTGTCTTCTGCAGTTAGGGTATAAACACATGGAGTAATTCTCGAGGAAAACTCCCTGCGCACTCCCGCTTCCCTCTTCGACTCCATAGACTCCATTCTATGGTCAGGCGGATTCCGCTGTTCGCCCAAAGAATTGACAGCGGACGAGCATATAATGAAGCTAATGAGCGGCGGATTCCATGTGGAGTTTTCCGTGAGAATTACTCCGTGTGCATATACCTGCAGACAGATATTGCGCCAAGCCAAGGAGAGAAGCACTTACCCAAGCACTCCTCTCTGCTATATCTGAAGCTTGTGGGGGATCTGAATGCCAGGACTCAGATCAAAACTTTTGACTCTTTAAAATAGATTGGACTGGCCACTGCTGACATGCTAAAGCCTTTGTTCCCTTGGTACACGTAGGATAGCTGTTGTCTGAACACTTGTAGATGGCTGCCTGGTCCTGCCAAAAATTATGTGTTTGGCCAACACATATTAAATGCATTCAGGGGAAGGGGGGGGTCAACATCCCAACATCCATTGACGGCAATTTTCTTACATATTTATGGGGAAGTTGTGAGAGCCCCATTGTTTCATTGTACTGTATAAATTTATGCCTAAATGCCACCATATCTGTTAAAACAGTACATCTTAGGTCTAGGTCTGTATTACACTAAAATGCTGATGATATAGGTTGCAAGTGAATATTGCCCCTTGTTTTGCATGGCTGTTGATGTATTTGGACACATGGCTGTCTATTAAGACTATTTCTCTAACCGATATTTAGCCCACAGGCCATTGCATCAAGGGCTAATGACATTAGAGAGGCATAAAACAATGCATAAAACAATGCTCCTTGTGTCTCAGCTATGTATTTATTCTGGAGCGAGTGTGTAAGCTGCATTCTGATGATATATCCTCTCTGATGTCCTTGTCTATGACTGAAAAGCACAGAACCCTCTACTGTAGCACCATGTTAGCCATTGTTTTCCTTGCCACTTTATACTTCGTTTACTTTACGAGCGCTGAAGCCTTTGATCTTGAATAATTAAAAGGGAAGCGGCTTTACCATTGGTTTTCACAGCTCCGTACCCTCCCTGAGCACTTAAATAAAACCGCTCATAATGATCAGGCTCAAGGATTTCATTGCCCGTGGAAACCCACTGGGCTGCGTATGCAGAAAGCAGCGATTATTCAGCTTCTTCTGTGCAAACAGCTGAGATTCAGAGAATGTTGGTGCAGTGACCCATAGAATTTTTCATCCATCCTCATCTCTGCACAAAGCCATTGCTACATCCATTAACAATACAGAGAGAGCCCATGGCTTTTAAAGCTGCATAATTATTTTTTCTTAGAGGGACATTAAACATGAGGTCTAGCTTGTGTAGATCATCTTTGAGGTTAAATACAATCTAGTGTTCTCTGCAAGCAGCCATTACAGGCTGAAGAGGACGGCTCTTGTATGTCAGAAAGTGTAGAAAAAATGTTAGCCCCCATGCTGACTACTTTTTATTCTGGAGCGTCTGAGAAAGATAAAGTATGTGTAAAAAGGAGAAAGTAAAAAAAAAAGCATCATCAAAGGTGACTTCAGGCAAATGTCTACAATAAAAAACATTATTAAGAGAAAGTAATTGAATGTGAGTGCCGACACCTTGTATCTTTCCAATGACTGACGTCTATACCAGCCGGTGAAATGTGAGTCATGGTATAATTGGCGGTGTGTACTGTGCAGCGTTCTGTAACAGGCTACAGGTTTATGCTCTTTATGAACTTTATGTATAGGATTCTGCCCTGTTACATAATAAAAACATAAGTAGATGTTTCGTTGAAATGCTTCTTTTAAAAGACCTATGTCTTATGTTGAATTATATAGTAGTGGCTAACAGGTTATACTCCTTTTACCATCTACCAAGGCTCTTCCACATGACTTGCACAAGAGTACAGAGATCTCATCTACACGGAATTATAGCGCATGTACTTTAAAAAGGGTTTGTTCTTTTTTTTTACAAACTCATCTGCCTACAGTATGATAGCTGTAAATGTTGAAGGCAATGGGCACCTTGGAAAAGCAGTTATTTTTTTTTTTTTACTCATTAGGTCCTTAATAAAAATGTTGTTTGCTTTTATTTCTCTTAAACTTGTATCTGCTTTCCCTCTTTCCAGCCTGTTCTCCCACTACTACCTGGGCTGCTGTGTAACCACGTCCCTGCTGTTATCTTTAACTCTGAGAAATAATAAAGCTATGACTGACTTACCTTACTCTGAGTAGCAGCTAAATGGCAGGAAATTTTTAATAGGAGAAGAGCAGTAAAATGATAGAATGAGGGATTTTCATAAAATAAAATCCCAGGAAATAATGAAATGACCAATTCCATTCCATTATTTCCCTGAAGAAAGTCAGGGATTTGATCAAATCCCTGACCCCTTTCAGGGAAATGATGGAATTCTATCATTTCCCCCCTGCAACATATAAGTTCCTTACTGGCTGTCAGGAGGTCCGGTGCAGAAGGTCCTGGACGGGGAGTAGAGAGGCGGCGGAGGCAGATGGGTGGACAGGGAGCAGAGCAGCGGTATTTTCCCCCTTGCAACATACAAGTTCCTTAGACTGGGTTCACACTGCGTTTTTGCAATCCGTTTAACGTATACGTTTTATAGAAAAAACTGATGCAATTGTGTGTCATCCGTTTGGATCCGTTAATACTACTTTTCTGTAGTACTTTATTTAAAAAAAAAACGCATCTGTTTTAATCCTTTTTTTTAAATAACTGAAGTCAATGGAAAACGGATCCACACAGACGACACACAATCCCATCTGTGTTTTGCATCTGTTTTGTGCATCCGTTTTTTTTTCTATAAAACGTATACATTAAACTGATTGCAAAAACGCAGTGTGAACCTAGCCTTGCTGCCTGTTGGGAGGTCCCGTGCAGAAGGTCCTGGACGTGGAGCAGAGAGGAGGAGGCAGATGGGCGGACAGGGAGCAGATCGGCGGCTAACACGTACAGCAGTGAGCAGCACCAGAAGGCAGAAGGTCCTCCCTAGATCTCCCAACAATGTTATGTGTGTGTGTGTGTTACAGATCAGTAAATGTATTCTATGGTTATATATACACCAGCCAGCCCACTGCTTTTAGAGCAGAGTGGTGCTCGGTAACCCAGACAAAGAGCTGTCAGCATGAGGAGGGAATAAGCGGCATATCAGGAGGCAAGTTTGCTAAATGAATGTATTTGCAAAAATATTTAACTTGATGATCCCTACAAGTTTATATTTAGTATATAATAGTTTAAATGGGAATATCCCTAACAAATACAATTTACAAAATTGCTTAATTTTGCACATATTTAAAATTTTTGAACAAATCAATATCAAATCAAATTTAAAAAAAAAAAACTGTTTTAGGCTATGTTCACACTACGTAAAACTACGGCCGTTGTTGTCGATGGCAACAACGGCCGTAGTTTTTGTGCAGCGGAACACAGCCTATTAAGCTATGGGATCCCGGCCGGAGCATACACGCATCGTATACGCTCCGGCCGGGATCCCATAAGGGGCCTCAAAAAACTGACATGTCCGTTTTCTGCGGCCGGAATTCAGTGAATTCCGGCCGCAGAAAGCCCTGTCAGTTCAGCTCGCTTCACTGTGGGCTATGGTAAGCTCTGATGCGGGCGCGCGCTGATGCGCCCGCATCAGAGCTCTGCGGCCGGAAAGATCCGGCCAGAGACCGGTCCGGTCACGGAACGGCTGGTCTCATACGTTGTGTGAACATAGCCTTAGGGTGCGTTCACACATACAGAATCCGCAGCAGATCTGATGGCCCAGGTTTGATTTGCCTTATTTTTGCTACTTCAATATCAAATCTGCTGAAGATGGTGTGCTGGTGTGAACGCACCCTAAAGCTGGGTTCACACTATGTATATTTGAGGCTGTATTTGTGAGGCTGTATAGCAACCAAAACCAGGAGTGGATTGAAAACACAGAAAGGCTCTGTTCACATAATGTTGTAATTGAGTGGATGGCCATCATTTAATGGCAAATATTTGCTGTTATTTTAAAACAACGGCTGTGGTATTGAAATAATGGCCGTTATTTACTGTTATATGGCGGCCATCCACTCAATTTCAACATTGTGTGAACAGATCCTTTCTGTGTTTTCAATCCACTCCTGGTTTTGATTGCTATGAGGACCTGACATGAGGACCAAATACTGCCTGAAATATACATAGTGTGAACCCAGCCTAAAGGTGTCCATAACCTTTAAAGTTTGGTTTTGTTTGCACTGTAGTGCCGCAGAGTATTATTTATGAAGTCGTGACATATTGTAAGGATATGGGTCGTCTGGCCTGGGTCCCCCACTGTGTGGTGTGCAGCCACTTCATTCTCTGGATTCTTCATATATAACCTTTATTCATCCATCACATGAGATGGCACTAACCTGCAGAATAGTCTGTGTTTATAACAGTACATTCCTACCATCTTTATTACATTGCAAAACTAGACAGCATCCAAACTTCACTCATGGATGTACAGCAACATATTTTGTATGAACCAGTAGCACAGAGGGGGGACCCATGGTAAAGGGTCTGCTGTATATAACTTTCAGCATGGAGTAGGAATGAATTTAATTTAAAAAAAAGTCAGTCCTTGATAGTTAAGAGATCTATAATACATAAACATAATAGCACAGATCAATGCACAGCACAAATGTAGAGTGAGCTATAAAGGATGACTCTAATGTGATATATGTTGCTATATGAATCTGTATAAAGCTGCATAGAAGATGAGGCTTGCTCGTAATAAGCTGATGCTTTGTTCTTATGAGACATTGATCTTCTTTTCTTAATAATATCACTCTTTTTCTTGCATCAAACCAGGAGGAAGAAGCAACTACTGTTCAAGTGAGAGAACAGGACCAAGATGTTCTGGTGCTTAAGAAAGTGTCGTCAGAAAGGCCAGCCTCCACAGCAGGGAGTGGCGAGAGTGATTGGAGGTAAGAGTTTTCCTCTAGGCATACAGATACACATATTCAGACAAGCACGGGCTGACTGCAGAGCTCAGCTGCCAGATGGATTTAGCTGGGAAAGACGGAGCTGGTTTGGGAATATACTGCACGTTATAGGGGATGCCCTTTGTCATTCACACACAATGGGAAGTTCTAAGCTGAGGGTGTTTGATGCCCATATGGATGTGAAGCCATCAGCAGCTTTTACAGTCCGGGAGCTTCCTCTGCCCACGTTTGATGTGCCTTATTTTAAATACATTGATGAAGAAGATGATGAGGATGAATGGAGCAGTCGCTCTCAATCGTCTACCGAGGATGACTCTCTGGACTCTCTGCTTTCTGATAGGTACATGGTGGTATCTGGGACACCGGAGAAGATTTTGGAGCACCTCCTGAACGACTTGCACCTTGATGACGTACAAGACAAAGAGACAGGTACGATAAAAAAACAACGGATGTGGGCGCCTTTTCCTTGTGTGAACAGATGCCAAGTACCAGAAAGCTTTGCATGCCATATTGTGGTTAACTAGAATAAAATGTTTCCTTGAACCGCGCCGTGTTATTTTACAAACCCCGATCAATAAAGAAGAACTTTAGATGTCAACATAACCTCATATAACACTGTAATAAATGGAGAGACTTAGAGCAGTCCATAGGAGTGGGTTGTAGTCGTGATGCAATTGCTTCTTAAGTTGGTGTTTTCTTAGGAGCTGATCCGCCACAGTAAAGGAGTCAGCTGCCTCAGAACATCTTGAACCACCAAAACATTTCTATTCTGCAGGTAGGGGTTGTGGTGTCTCTATATAGAGTTTTATTCTAGACTTTAGTCAGTTAACCCTTCTCTCTCCATACTTAAGGATTCTACCCTGCATGCTGGTGTCTGTCATGTTTCACAGGTCATTAGCGCCATCAGCAGTGCTCAGCAGTTACATTTAGCCGGTGGCAATTCAGAGTAAAGAGTCACTTATTTCAATCCTTTCATTATCTGGTGTAGAACATCTGGATTGACTGGCATCTCTCATGCTTGAAAATTTGAGTTGTGAATGTTGGAAAGCTTGCTGTTCGAGGTCACTCCCGGAGCACTTCACGTCTAGTAGAAAGCTAATTGGAAACTAAGCGCTGTGCCTTTAAAGTTTAACGAAGTAAGCGGCAAAACTTCTGTGCAAGGCGTTTTCCCTGCAGATGTCAAGCAGTATAAGTCTCAGCACCCTTGTGACTCTTGCATCCATAACCATGAAAACAAAGAGCAAAACCCCATTAATAATTTGCCGGCATCTTTTCACAGTAGTCGCTGTATGCATTGATTTGCCATCCTCATTAGTATCACAGTCAGATCCTGTAGGGACGTCTATGTCTGGTCTTATTGCTATAGGTGTAGTGTACGGACATGTTTGCATGCAGGTATGAGGACACCTTAAGTGTAAATGTGAATAGAGTTAAGCTGAGGCAGGAAACCCTCTGCTTTCTCATTATCTGTGTTCTCCTTTATGGTCTATTGTTTAGCTCAGGCCATCTCAGGAGAAGCCGTCCTCCAATCTGCAGCATCTCTGTCCTGCGTTGCATCAAGTAGAGAGAGAACCTGGTATTTATCTCATTTACTCCACTCCGCTAAACACTGCACAGAGGTTTCAATGTCCCAGGCCACTTATTTCTTATGGCTGCAGTGTAATTCTCACTATAAATCCAATATAGCTATTTTTGGTATCCAAGAAAACGATGCTCAAGTACCGACTATTAACTTTAATTTTATTTTTAAGTTTCTCGTTTAGGATGGTAATGACTTCCATGAATAATATTGAGGAAACATTACCTGTTTGGGCATAGCCTCTCCATAACAATCCTTTACAGTATCCTGAGACTAGCGTTGACTATCTGATGACATGTACATGAGATGCACGGACAGCCTGCCCTGTCTCCCTGTGGGAAATAATGGGTCAAGTCACCGCCGAGCATGCGCAGCCATCCATCTACGTTCCTGATTGAGATTGAGTAGCTGTGAATATTCAAATTGAATTACTCTACTAAATTACCAGCCCCAGCTCTTCGCAAACCTCCAGTATTCCTGGTGATCACTCATCCCACCGTAAGGCCTCACTAAATATATTAGACGGGGGGGCCTGGAGGAATGGCATAAGAATATTCTCATTTTGTATTCAAATAAACAAAGCGCAAGTAAGAATGCTGAGTCAGCAACAATAAAATATAGAAGAGAAGCACATGAGACTGGCGGAGAGGGAGAGTTTGCAACTGCATGGCACGGTGAATAGTTATTGGCAGTGAGATGGATAGAAGTCATTAGTGTCGGCATAGTGTTCATATGCTCATAATTAGCTGCACGCAAGGTGAAGTGGTGCCGTAGGATGGTCACTGTATCCTCTGTGTCCTTTCATCAGCCAAGAACAGACAATAGTTCTACAATACTGCTGTTTAGTTGGTCCAAATTGGTGGACAAAATCAGTGGACAAGGCTATATCACTTGCAGGGTTGCATAGTTGATAAGGTTGAGTCCATCAAGTTCAATGAGACCAGGTCTTATGGTAAAGGGGAGCCACAATGCAGCTGTCTTTACTGGGCAATAGGTAGAAAGTGAATGGTGGCTTCAATGAAGACTTGTGGCCTTTCAACACTGAGAGCCTTGCTATAAAAAAGACAATATTCCACCAGATCCACTGCCAAATTCCTGCCTTTCCGAATAGTTTTCCCCCTCCTTGTTGAAGCCTTCTCTTATGGGGTTACTAAAATGTAAATCGCTTCATTTATACGCAGCATGCTCCAGTGCATCCTCAAGGGATTAGTGAAATTAGATGTCACTAATTCTTACCATGAACACTGGTTCAGTGACAATGTATGGCAATGTATACCATGCAATTAAAATAATGTCAATGTGCACATACATATAAATAGCAAGTATAGGCTCACTTTATATACCGTAAATACATCCCTTATATTATGTTTTTTTTTTTTAATACTTCTGTGAGCCTCGTTAGATGATAGTCGCCTCTGATTTAAGGCTATGGGTAATAAGTATTAGGAAATTCATGCATCAGTAGAGATGAGTGAACCTCGAGCATGCTCGAGTCCATCCGAACCCTATTGTTCGGCATTTGATTAGCGGTGTAGGCTATGTAGAAAACATGGATATAGTCATTGGCTGTATCCATGTTTTCCAGACAACCTTAGAGCTTTATCCAATTTCAGCAGCCCCAGCTAATCAAATGCCGATCATGCGGGTTCGGATTGACTCGAGCATGCTCGAGATTCGCTCATCTCTAGTCTTAATCCATTCTTTGTTGGAGTTCAACACATCAATTTCACTCCATGTAAAAAAACAAAAAAAAAACAGCTACTTTCTTACAAACACAGCGCCACCCCTGTCCTCAGGTTGTGAGTGACATTACATTTCAGCTCCATTCACTTCAGTGGAACTGAGTTGCCAAACCCAAACTGAGGACAGGAGTAATGCTTTTTCTAGAGAAAAGCAGACATGTTTTTGAAAGCCCAGAAAACCCCTTTAATAAATCTCATAATTGGTTGAAACGAAGACATAAATTTTTGCTATGCATTGTACCAATTTAAAAACTACACTATACTGTGTATATATATATATATATATATATATATATACACTATACAACTACACTGTAAGTTATCCACGCGAATTCTGTAGTGTGCATATACCCTTAAAGGGATTATCCAGAGCTACAAAAACATGGCCACTTTTCCCCCTACTGTTGTCTCCAGTTCAGGTGCGGTTTGCAATTAAGCTCCATTTACTTCAATGGAACTGAGTTTCAAAACCCCACCCAAACTGGAGACAACAGTAGGGGGAAAGTGGCCATGTTTTTGTAGCGCTGGATAACCCCTTTAAGGGTATATGCACACTACAGAATTCGCGTGGATAACTTACAGCGGATTCCATGCGCTCTCCGGATGAAAGTTCCGCCCTTCCCATAGGCTGCATTCTATGCTCAGGCAGCTTCCGCCATCCGTCCCAAGAATTGACATGACAATTTTTTTGGGTGGAAGGCGGAATCTGCCTGGGCATAGAATGGAGCCTATAGGATCGGTGGAATTTCAAGCCGGAGCGCGGAGGTGGCGAGCAACGGAATTCATGAAGTTATCTGCATGAATTCCGTAGTGTGCACATACCATAATACCTGACATTTTTCCGCCATATTTGAAATGAGTAGAGGTGAGAAAAGTCAGCAGTTATTGTATCATTATGATGTGCTCCATAATTGACAACTTTTACCACCACAAATTAGCACACATCGTTTGACAATCCTCCCCAGCACTGAACTGGCATGCAATGTTGAATGCAACATAATACAACATGCAAAATGAGTACTTGTTGGCCAATGTGTAAATGTGCCTGTGTGTCCTATGTAAATACTCAGTTTTTGCTTTTCCGTATGTTTTCTTTTGTGGCCTGTAGCTCTTGGGACACAGATGTAATATAAAACCCAGGCTCCGATCACATACGCCTACTTTCTGCTAATGCAATGTAATGGAAATTGACAGGTTAGCCAATTCACTGTACAAAAATTCATTGCATGGATTGATTTATTCCTTTATCCCATCTCAATTATGTTCTATAGAATTTAATGGAACCTCAGCTTATATGTTTTGGCCATACAGTAGAGAGCCTGGGTAGCGGAGAAGACCAATTAAAACAGTTTTATGCCATTTGCTGCCCCATTTACATAGTATGGTTGGGTATGACAACTGCGACCAAGGACAGATATCTAAGGACATTTTGCACTTTGTGGATGATGTAGTTGGATGGCTGTTCATAGGAAACAGATCTGCATCAATGAAAACCCAGACCGGGGATAGAACACAGAAGAGATCAGCAATCTGTTGTGTTAACTGACCAACCATGAACAAGTAATGCAGGAAAAGGTTGTCTACAATCTCTGA